>NW_006921960.1:2972777-2995120 GCF_000298275.1 Orycteropus afer afer
GCATAGTGCCTAAGGCACTTGACTGCTAACCAAAAGGCTGGTGGTTCAAACTCACCAGCCACTCCTTGGAAGGAAGGTTGGGCAATCTACTTTCGTAGTGATACTGCCTTAGAAACCCAAGGAGGGGTCGCTATGAGTTGGGTCCAACTCGATGGCACATAGCAACAACAACAACATATTAATTGTGATATGTACACTTTTTCAGTATATGTGAATACAATATATTTTTAGCAATGAATTTCTTTTGTACATCTTCAAAAGTAGAATACAAAATTGAAAGGAACTAAAGAAAACATAATCCTAAAGAAGTTTGGAAATGGAAGTGGGAGACTGGAAAAATATATATATATAAAACTTTCATTAATAAAGCATAACACATGAAAGGTATAAAGTATGTGTTAAATATATTAGTAATCACAATAAATTTACATGGAGTGAATTCTCCAATGAGAGGGAAACATTAGCAAGTTTGACAAGAGATAATAAACACTTATATGCTATTTACAAGAGGTATGCATAAAATTGGAGAATATTAAAAGTAAAAATATCAAAACTCTTCCTAAAAAACTCCCAAACCCACTGCCATGGAGTGGATGGATTTTGAATCATAGAAAGCCCTATAGGGTTTCCAAGGCTGTTAATCTTTACAGAAGCAGACTGCCTCATCTTTCTCCTGTGAAGCAGTGAGTGGGTTCAAACCTCAGATCTTTTAGTTGTCAGCCAAGTGTCTTAAACACTGTACTACCACATCTTTAAAAAGTGAAAATAGGAGAAAAAAATTTCCAGACTAAAATCACCAACAGACATTAGGATAGAAAAGAAATGTTATAAATAAAGAAAGCTACTATATATGGTAAAAGGAAAAATAACAAGAACAGTTTAACAATTTCAAATTTATATACACTTATGTACATCTAAAAATAAAGCTTCAAAAGACATAAAGATTTTAAACCCGTAGTTGTGGTAATAACTTTTTTAAAAATTTTTTAAAAAAGTGTTAAGTACATAGGAAATATGAACAACACAATAAACAAGCTTGATTTCAAGATGTGCTAAAACACTGAACAGAGCAAACAGAATCTTTTCAAGCATAGGCAAAACATTTACTAGGTCAAAAAGCAAGTCTCAGCAAATTTCAAATGTTATCATACAGACCACATCCTCTGACCGAAAACAACATAGAGATGACTTTTTAAAATGTCCCATGTTTGAAAATGAAAAAGATGGATTGATAGATATTATAAAGCCATGACCCTGTTGGTACAAACTGAGATAAAGGCCAAAGGGTTAAGCAGATGGTGGCAGAGCAGCAGTGAGAGGGCTGGGATGCAGACTCCGATGACCAGACTGCCAGGGGCAAACTCATGAAGTGGAAAAACGCCAGTTTTGAATCAATTTGGCAAGAACTTGTCTTTTAAATAACTTTTTTCAATAAATGTTGGCTAAAATAATGAAGAAAATACATAAACATATAATCTGGGCAGGAGTAAGGCAAGAGATTGTCATTGGCTTTCTACTTTAACATCTCTCTGTTGGTCAATCACCCAACTTTCTATTTTACTAAGTGCTTGAGACAAAAGTTTGCAAAAATAGCCTCTATTGAATATTAGAGTGACATAGTGCCTAAGGCATTTGACTGCTAAACAGAAGGTTGGCAGTTCAAACCCACCAGCCACACCTCAGAAGGAAGAATGGGCAATCTATTTCCATAGAGATATCACCTCGGAAACCCAAGGAGCAGTCGCTATGAGTCAGGATGAACTCCACAGCAGTGAGTTTGGTTTTTTGTTTGAGAGAAACAGGCGTAATTAAAAAACAAACAAACAAAAAACCTTATGCATGGATCTATTTGCTAATTTCCATTTGAAATTTTAAACAATATCATTAATAATCAGAAGAACAATTGAGAAACAACCAAACAAAGAGAACGAAGCCAAAACAACAGACTGGGAAAATTAGAAAGAAAAAAAAAACTAGTCATTAAATTATTTTTATGTGGTGAGAAAACCTAATATAATAACAGTTGATCCTTCTTTTATTGGTTTTATTAACTATATTTCATCAAAAAATATATTAAGAGTTAACAAAAAAAAAAAATGTTAATACTATTGTCACAGGAAATCCAAGATAACGTATGTATCAATTATCCTAAATAACAGGAACATTAGAAATACCATTCACCATAATCCTAGTATTAGGTTGTGGTGGTTACCTTTGTGTGTCAACTTGGCTAGGCCTGGTTGAGTGGCTGGCCAGCTGGTGGTAGTTATTCCCCATGATGAGACTGGCAATCAACTCCATGGTGGGATCTACCACAAGCAGCTGAGTAGCTGCCTTTGGGATGTGGTCTGATTCCTGTATATAAAGAGAAGCCTTAGGGATAGTAGCTAGCTTATGGAATGCTGAGACCTTGCATGTACCTGTGTCAGCAGCCTGCCATGCTCTGCCAACCTTGGGACTTATGATGTACTTAAATTAATGGTCTGCTGTGTGGTTTGGTAACATGGGGACTGTGCCTTTTTACTTGTTAACCTTGGGCTTCTCAGCCTCAGCAGCCAGCAGCTATCTGAGTGAAGAAACGCCTCTAGCTTCAGTGGGTCGGGAGCAGGAGGCAGAGCTAGACACCAATGTTGAGGAGCTTTCACCTAGTCTCTAGAGCCTGGCACTTTGAATTTGGACTTAAAGACTCCAAACTGTAAAAGAATAAACTTCTGTTTGTTTAAGCCATCTCATTTGTGATATATTCTTTTCAGAGCGGCACTAGGTAATCAGAACAGAATTTGGGACCAAGAGTGTAGAGCTCTGACACATACCTAAAATGTGGAAACAGGAGTGGAATGTGTCCTTGACCCGAGACCCTGGCAGAGAGACCCGGCATACAGCATGAGAGACAGCAGGAGTAGAGCCAAGGGACCGGCATGAGAGATGGCAGGAGCAGATCCCAGAGATCAGCATTAAATAGCAACAGGATTCCCAGCCCACGGAGGAGAAAGCTAGGTACCATTGGATAGGTGGCTTCCTGGTGGAATGGGTTGCCTTTGGGTGTTAATTGGTAAAAGAGACCAGAATGAGATGGAATAGCAGGTTGGCCGACCCACGGAGCAAGAAAGCGGAGTGCTTTTTGGGCAGGAGGTTTTCCAACAGAGTGGGTTGCCTTCAGCATTAATCAGCAGAAGTGGGGAGACCAAGGAAACAGGAAGCAGAGCTGCCTCAGCCTTAAGGGTAGGACCATGGCTTTTGGGGGTGAAACCACCACAGGCCCCTAGATTTCAAAAAACCAGACCATCACCAACTTAGTTCTGGAGTGTGGGGCTGGGCTGCTTGTTCATGTGAGCCAATGGGATGGAGCCATAGCTGCTCCCCAAAAGTAAGGGGGCAGGGCTGCCATGCTCAAGAGGGAGAGCAACAGGGCAAGAACTAGGGGAGTGGAGTCACCCAGTGGAGGAGACCTGTACAGACACCACCCATTGAAAATCTGTACAGGTGCCAAGTTGACAAGGGGTAGAATTGTGGTGGCTATGTTTGTGTGCCAACTTGAGTGGCTGGGCAGCTGGTGGTAGTTATTCCCCATGATGAGACTGGCAATCAACTCCATGGTGGGATCTACTACAAGCATCTGAGTAACTTTCTTTGGGATGTGGTCTGCCTCCTGTATATAAGGGGAAGCCTTGGGGATAGTAGCTAGCTTATGGCACTCTTGGACCTTACATGTAGCCATGTCGCAGCCTGCCATGCTCTGCCGACCTTGGGACTTATGATGGACTTAAATTAATGGCCTGCTGTGTGCTTTGGTAACATCGGGACTGTGTCTTTTTTACTTGTCAACCTTGGGCTTCTCAGCTTCAGCAGCCAGCAGCTATCTGAATGAAGACACGCCTCTAGCTCCAGTGGGCCAGGAGCAGGAGGCAGAGCTGGGTCCCAAGGTTGAGGGGCTTTCACCCAGCCCCTAGAGCTTGGCACTTTGAATTTGGACTTAAAGCCTCCGAACTGTAAGAAAATAAACTCCTGTTTGTTAGGGCCATCGCATTTGTGGTATATTTCTTGTCAGAGAGGCACTAGGTAACCAGAACATAGGTAATTCTAAAAATGTTCAAACAAACAAAGATATTCTTAAAACATACCAAGTTCTAGGAAAGAAATTAGACACTCTTGAGAAAATTCAGAGATGTTCTCAGGTTAACATTTTGTTGCTGACTAATAGCCGAATGCAATTCACTGAACAACCGTTTAGTTTTTTGCATTCCTGAATTCTGGCAAAATTGATGCTTTAGCTAAACCCTAATTATTTTTGTTGGTGAGAGTGCTGAAATTTGGGACAATCTAAAAAGATTCCAGAAAATGTCTGTGCCTGAGAATATGACCAAATTAGTTTTGAAAACTTCCTAGTACATTGAGGTTCCTCTTAGGCAATACTGCAGAAATTTGAGGGATTTCAAATACACTTGGCCAATGATGAAAAACTACATATTATCCCTCCAAAACCAAACCCACTGCCATTGAGCCAATTCTGACTCATAGTAACCCCCATTGAGTTTCTGAGGTGGTAAATCTTTACAGAAGTAGATAGCCCCATCTTCCTCCTGTGGAGCAGCTGGTGGATTTGAACTCTCAATTTTCTGATTAGCAATCAAGTGCCTTAGACACTGCACCACCAGAGCTCCTAGTATTATCCATAAAGGACGATAAACTCTAGACACCCATCCCATTACTTAGAGCTAATGGAAGACCTCTGGGATCAAGATCTCAGAAATTAAGGCACACTCTTAAGAGAGATCAAGTCCTAACTGGTTTAAGCCAGTTTTTGAAGTTCTTCAAATTTTGAAGAACCAGGTAAAAGCAGAAAGCTGAATAATTGTTTGGGCTTGCTATATTCAATTACTCTTTTTAACATGGCATTGTAAGACATTAATTGAGTGACTGGTGCCTAAAGGTCAAAAATAGTTTGCCAGACTCTGAGAAACTCCTGAATTCAAAAGAGTAGAATGCTCTACTGCATTGTTGCTGTAACAACAATGAAAACTAACATATAAATTACTCAGTTTTAACAGATAGAAAACAGTGATTGCCTGACCTCTACATAACCTTACTGGGTCTTAGATAAATGAGCAGTGCAGCCAGGACTGGGTCCCAGAGGCTAAATCTAGAGTGAGGTGTTTTATCAGAGACAAAAAGGATCAGGAAAAAACAGAGCTTGAGCTCAAGCCAAATGACTGAACACCTTCCTACTACATCACCAAGTTCCCAGAAAGAAAAACTAGATCAGCAAATGGTCTAGGGGGAGAAGTTTACATAGTTGACACTACTGAACTTGAAATAGAACAGAAACAGAGGTGAGATAAAAACAATAGGGAATCTAGGCAACTGTTGTCTACAGAGTTGTGTAACCAGTATTGGCTGTATGGTACTATGGTGGGTTGTGAATGTTGTTAAAGTCAGCTATGACTCAAAGCAACTCTGTGAACAAGAGAACAAAACACTGCCTGGTCCTGTGCCATCCTCACAATCTTTGTTGTACTTGAGCCCATCATTACAGCCACTGTGCCAATCCATCCTATTAAGGGTCTTCCCTTTTTTCTCCAACCCTCTACTTTATGAAGCATGATAACCTTCTCCAGGGAATGGTCCCTTCTGACAACATGATCAAAGTAGGTGAGACAAAGTCTGGCCATTGTCGCTGCCAAGGAGCATCCCAGCTGCACTTCTTCCAGGACAGATTTGTTTGTTCTTCTGGCAGTCCATGATATTTTCAGTATTCTTCACCAACACCACAACTCAAAAGCATCAACTCTTGTTTGGTCTTCTTTATTCATTGCCCAGCTTGCAGATGCGTATGAGGCAATTGAAAATACCATTGCTTGGGTCAGGAGCATGTTAGTCTTCAAAGTGCATTCTTTGCTTCTTAACACTTTAAAGAGGTCTTTTGCAGCAGATTTGTCCAGTGCACTAAGACATCTAATTTTCTGACTACTGTTTCCATGGGTGTTGACTGTGGATCCAAGTAAATTGAAATTCTGACAACTTCAATCTTTTTTCCATTTTCCATGATGTTGCTTATTGGTCCAGTTGTGAGTTTTGTTTTCTTTATGTCGAGGTGTAAACCATATTGAATACTAGTCTTTGATTTCATCAGTAAGTGCTTCAAGTCATCTTCATTTTCACCAAGAAAGGTTGTGAAATCTGCATATTTCAGGTTGTTAATGGATTTTCTTTCTGCCCTAATGTCACGTTCTTCATATAGTTCAGCTTCTCAGATCATTTGCTCAGCATACAGATTGAATAATTTATGGTGAAAGGATACAACCCTGATGCATACCAGTCCTGATTTTAACCATACAATATCCCCTTGTTCTGTTTCAATGGCAGTGTCTTGGTCTATGTATCGTGAGCATAATTAAGTGTTCTAGAATTCTCATTCTTCTCAATGTTATCCATAATTTGTTGTGATCCACACAGTTGAATGCCTTTGTACTTGATAAAACACAGGTAAGCATGTTTCTGGTATTCTTTGCTTTCAACTGACATCTTTGCTTTTCAGCCTGACATCAGCAATGAAATCTCTCTTTCTATGTCCTCTTCTGAATCCAGCTTGGATTTCTGGAAGTTCTCTGTCAATATACTGCTGTAACCATTTTTGAATTATTTCCAGCAAGATTTTACTTGCATATGATATTAATGATATTGCTTGATAATTTCCACATTCTGATTGGTTAGACACATATTAACAACGATTTACTTACACTTGAAGAAAAAAAAAAAAACACCAGGGACTGCACATATTTTTTTTATATTATTTCCATAAAGTATGGACTACTGAACAAAATATATTTACTCCAATAAAGCATGAGAACATTATGGGGTCAAAGAGTCTCTTACACTTCTTAATTTTAGGGGGGAGATCTGGTGTCATAGTGCCTAAGGCACTTGACTGCTAACCAGAAGGCTGATGGTTCAAACCCACCAGCTACTCCTCAGAAGAAAGATTGGGCAATCTACTTCCATAGAGATACCACCTTGGAAACCTGAAAAGGGGTTACTATGAGTTGGATCCAACTCGACAACAGTGATTTTGGCTTGGTTTTAAGCCTTGTGAACAAGTGTCTGCATTACCTATAGAAAACATTTCCCACTCCCCACAGGTTGAAACAAAGGTTCAGTTTAGACTGGAAAAGGGTTGTTATCAATCAAATGGTTATTTGAAGAAAGGTAACTAACCAAGTGTTTTGTCAGAATCCAGTTCTTTTCAAATAAATAGTATCTTTTATTAAATTCACTGAGACCAAAAAATAAAAAATATAAACCACACCAGTCAAAATAATAATTCTCAGTTGTAAATGACATCTGGCACTACATTTGTTGTTGTTGTGGGGTGCTGTCAAGTCATCTCCAACTCATTGCAACCCTATGCACAGCAGAACAAAACACTGCCTGGTCCTGTGCCAGCCTCGCAATCCCTGCTATACCTGAGCCCATCATTGCAGCCACTGCGTCAATCCATCTCATAGAGGGCTTTCTCCTTCTTTTTTGACCCTCCACTTTACCAAGCATAATATCCTTCTCCAATTGTTCCTTCTGACAACATCAAAGTAGGTGAGACAAAGTCTGGCCATTCTTGTCTCCAAGGAGCATTCCTGCTGCACTTCCTCCAGGACAGATTTGTTAGTCCTTTTAGCAGACCATGGTACTCTTAGCATTCTTCTCCAATACCACAACTCAAAAGCATCAACTCTTCTTCAATCTTCCTTATTCATTGTCCAGCTCTCACATGCATAGGAGGCAACTGAAAATACTATGGCTTGGGTTAGGTGCACCTTATCTTCAAGGAGACATCTTTGCTCTTCATTGCTTGAAAGAGGTCTTTTGCAGCAGGTTTGCCCAATGCAATATATCCTCTGATGTCTTGACTGCTGCTTCCATTGGTGTTGATTGTAGACCCAAGTAATATGAAGTCCTTGACAACTTCAATCTTTTCTCCATTGATCGTGAAGTTGTTTATTGGACTAGTTGTGAGGATTTCTGTTTTCTTTATGTTTAGGTGTAATCCATACTGCAGACTATAGTCTTTAATCTTCATCGGTAAGTGCTTCATGTCATCCTCCCTTTCAGCAAGCAGTTGTGTTGCCTGCATATAGCAGGTTGTTAATGAGTCTTTCTCCAATCCTGATGCCACATTCTTCTTCATATAGTACAGCTTCTTGGATTATTTGCTCTGCATACGAGTTGAATAAATATGGTGAAAGAACACAACCTTGACACACTACCTTCTTGATTTTGAACCATGCACTATTCCCTTTTCTATTTGAACAACAGCCTTCTGATCTACGTACGGGTTCCTCATGAGTACAATCAAGCATTCTGGAATTCCCAGTCTTCTCAATGTTATCCATAATTTGTTTTGATCGACACAATCAAATGCTTTTGCATAGTCAATAAAACATAAGTAAGCATCCTTCTTGTATTCTTTGCTTTCAGCTAAGATCCATCTGACATCAGCAACGATATCTCTTGTTCCCCGTCTTCTTCTGAATCCAGCTTGCATTTCTGGAAGTTCTCTCTCAATATACTGCTGCAGTCATTTTTTAATTATCTTCAGTAAGATTTTACTTGCATGTGACATTAATGATATTATTTGGTAATTTCCACATTCTGTGGGATCACCCTTCTTTGGAATGGGTACAAATATGGATCTCTTCCAGTCAGTTGGCCAGGTAGCTTTCTTCCAAATCTCTTGGCATAGCTCAGTGAGGGACTCCAGTATGACATCCACTTGTTGAAACATCTCAATGGATATTCTGTCAATTCCTGAAGCCTTGTTCTTTGCCAATTCCTTCAATGCAGCTTTGATTTCTTCTTTCAGTACTATTAATTCTTGATCAAATGCCACCTCCTAAAATGGATGAACATCGACCAATTCCTTTTGGTTCAGTGACTCTGTGTATTCCTTCCATCTTTTGATGTTTCCTGCATCATTCAATATTTTGCCCATAGAATCTCTCAATATTGCACTCAAGGCTTAAATTTTTTCCTCAGTTCTTTCAGCTTGAGAAATACCAACTGTGGTCTTTCCTTTTGGTTTTCTAACTCAGGGTTTTTGCACATTTCATTATAGTAATTGGCTTGGTCTGCTCGAGCTACTCTTTGAAATCTTCTGTTCAGGTCTTTTATCTTGCCATTTCTTCCATTTCCTTTAGCTACTCTCCACTCAAGGGCAAGTTTTAGAGTTTCTTCTGACATCCATTTTGGTCTTTTCTTCCTTTCTTGTCTTTTTCATGACCTCTTGTTTTCTTCATGGATGATGTTCTTGATGTCATCCCACAATTCCTCTGGGTTTTGGTCATTGGTGTTCAGTGCATCAAATCTATTCTTTAAATGGTCTCTAAATTCAGGAGGGATATATTCAAGGTCATATTATGGCTCTTGTGGATGTGTTTTAATAGTCTTCCACTTCAACTTGAACATGCATATGAGCAGTTACCGTCGAGTCAGATCTGACTCATTTTGGCCCCGCCTTGGGTTTCCAAGGCAGTATTACTATGCAAGTAGATTGCCCAATCTTCCTTCAAGGAGAGACTAATAGGTTTGAACCACAAGCCTTCTAGTTAGCAGTCAAATGCCTTAGGCACTATGCCACCAGAGTTCCCATTTTCAACTTCAACTTAAACATGCATGTGAGCAGTTGATGGTCTTCTTCACAATCAGCTCCTGGCCTTGTTTAGGCTGAAGATATTAAATTTTTCCACTGCCACTTGCCACAGATGTGGTCAATCTGCTTCCCTTGTATTCCATCTGGTGAAATCCATGTGCATAACCATCACTTATGTTGTTGATAGAAGGTATTTGCAATGAATAAGTCATTGGTCTTGCAAAATTCTTTCATGCGATTACCAGTGTTATTTCTATCACCAAAGCCATATTTTCCAACTACTGGTAACTCTTCATTGTTTCCAACTTTTGCATTCCAGCCACCAGCAATAATCAACACATCTTGATTCCATGTTCGGTCAATTTTAGACTGCAGAAGTTGGTAAAAATCTTCAATTTCCTCATCTTTGGCTTTGGTGGTTGGTGCTGGCACTATGTAGTTCACAGAAATTTTCACTGATCTGTCTACATCCAAAGATTTTAATTCCCCTTGTAAGACACATATATTACTGACCTTAAAGTAGTGAAAGGATTCACCTTCTGTGTGAATGTACTTATAGTTTCTCCAAATTGCTATGCCATATGTGACATTACTTTTTACTCAAATGTTTTGGTATTGTAGAGGTAATGTAAAATGACTGTTGCTTTGATAACACAGAAGCCTTAAGTAGTGTTATTCTAATTTACATTGAATTTTGAAACACTGGTGATATAACTAATATATTAACTGCAATAAAATTTAAGCTATGCCTATTTCTAAATTCGGGAGCTCTGGTAGCATAGTGGCTAACACACTTGCCTGCTAACCAGACGGCTGGCGGTTCAAACCCACCAGCCACTCCTCAGAAGGAAGGTTGGGCAATCCTACTTCCGTAGTGATACTGCCTCGGAAACCCAAGAAGGGGTCGCTATGAGTCGGGGCCGACTCAACGGCACATAACAACAACAACAACATTTCTAAATTCATACTCTTAAAAAATAATTGAGCATGTGTGCAAAAAGGGCATGTGGGCAGCATCCTCTGACCTCCTCTAAATTCTCAAGGGTGAGAGAAAATCGCCATCAGCAGCCCAAGGTTTATTCCTATGAGGAGAGATATGCCACCACCCCATAACGTTTTACCAATTCTGACACCAATTGTCCCTCCCACGATACTCACTACTTCTTTGCTATGTTCAAGAATTCATTGCAATGGCCACATAGAACTCATAGATCATACTTACTATTGTGTGGTTTAATAGGAATGTAGCAGGTTACAATTCAAGCTTGGGAATGCTCAGGATTCTTCTTCAATCAAGACAGCCTCACTTCTGCCATACCAGAAGACACGCCTCTCTTGGCCTTAGCCCCTCAGGCTGGCCTCCACCTTGCTTGGGAAAGTGTTATAAAGTTCTTCTAGCTCTGCCCAGTGCACCCCACTCCTCCAGCAAGCCTCCCACCCAAAGGCACTCCACTTTCTCACTCTGTGACCAGCAAGCCGACAGCTGTGTCTCCTGCCAGTATCTTGGTTCTGCTGCTTCTGCTATCCCTGTCTCTGTGCCACCTTTCTGTGGTCATCTCAGCACAGGGATGTTGGATCCAAGGATATGCTCCACTCCTGGCTCTTCTGTGTCATGATTCCTGCTTTCTGCCCCTGGGAGAGCTCATTTTAAGCCTAGTAAGATGACAAGATGACCATTCCCCACTTGAGAGTTCCATATCCCTTATTTCCATGGTTCCACCCCCATAGGGATGCCATATACATTATTTACATTGCTAACAAGCTACCCAATCCTCTTGGTGGGCCACAAAGCACCTCACATTTGCATAGTTCCACCCAGTTATCTGGTGGGAGTCATAAAGAACATGGCTAGAAGAACAATACCAAGTAATTCACAGCACCACAATGTGCTACAACGTTACTTCAGATAAATTGCTACCTTTGCAGGTAATGTATCCAGAATGTGGCAAAAAATAGGCTCTTCATTCCCTATTATGCAGATTATTGAAGGAAATGAATTTTTTTTTAACTTTTTATTGTGATTTGGGTGAAAGTTTACAGGGCAAATTGGTTTCCTGTTCAACAATTCATACATATTTTGCTTTGTGAGCTTGATTGCAATCTGTACAATGTAACAGCACTCTTCCTACTTCCTCCCTGTGGTTACCATTTCCTTTCATTCTTCTTTCCTATTCCCTTCCTGCCTTCTGAAATTTATCCCTGGGCAAATGCTGCTCTTTCGATCTCCTATAGTTTATTGTTTTAAGAAGTACATACCTTTCTGGTGTCACTGTATAAACCTGTCTATTATTTGAATGAAAGTTGAGCCATAGGGGTAAGTTCAGTTCCAGGTATGAGGGGTGTCTAAAAACCATGGTATCAGGAGTTCAACCAGTCTCCACAGACCAGTAAGCCTGGTCTGTTTTTTTTTTTTTTATTATTATTATTTTGAGTTCCATTCCACATTTTTTATCCAGTCTATCCAGGATTTGTTATTGTGATCCCTTTCAGAGCTGTAGGCAGTAGTACCTGGGCACCATCTTGTTCTTCTGGTCTCAGGTTCATGAAGGCTCGGGTACACATGGTCCATTAGTCCTTTGGATTAATTATTTCCTTGTATCTTTGAATTTCTTCACTCTTCTTTGCTCTGGACAGGGAGTGATCAATAATTGCGTGTCAGATGGCTAGGAAAATGTCTTTGAGAAAACTCAAAAAGATCTTCATTCATTATCTAAGAAACATCAGAATCTATGTGGTGTTTTCATTTTCTTCCTCTATAAAGATCAAGAGGTAAGAAAAGAAGATGAAATACCAAATGTGAAGGGCTAACTACACCAAAGATGTTCAAGAGTGCAACTGGATTTTTCTTAAATCATCTCTTGCCAGGCTCTCTGGGCCTGAGACAAGAGTGCATTCACAAGATCTGGAAAGGTATTTCCCTGGAGTCTTTCTATTAAATCACTGAAATCTAAACTTAAAAAGAAGATAAATGGGGGGAAAATTATGCAATGAACTGTGAAAGTGATTATTTGAAAAGACATCAGGAATGAAGTCAGAGAAGTATGGTAGTGAAGACTCACAGGAAATCAAAGAAGATCACTTGAAAGAGTGGGGAGAGGGTAACAAATAACAATGATAACATTTACATCACAACTCAGTACTGTCCAGTCAGATCCATCTCATAGAGACCCCTCCTTGGGTTTCCAAGGTGGTATCACTATGAAGTAGATTGCCCAACCTCCTTTCCAAGGAGTGGCTGGTGGGTTTGAACTGCCAGCCTTCTGGTTAGCAGTCAAATGCCTTAGGCACTATGCCACCAGAGCTCCCAGCATATTTACATGGGACTTTAGAAATTATGACATTACATGTATTACTCCCACAACAAAATGCGAAGCAGTATCATTACCTCCATTTTACAGATGAGCAATCTGAATTTTAGAGAAGTCTAGTAACTAGTTAAAGACTTCTAGTGGAGTAATGGATAAAGCATTTGGTTGATAATCAGAAGGTCAGTGGTTCAAACCCACCAGCTACTTTGCAGAAGGAAGATGGGGCAATCTACTTCTGTAAAGATTTACAGCCTCAAAAACCCAATAGTGGTTGCTATGAGTCAGAATCAACTCTATCGCAGTGAGTTTGGTTTGGTTTGAGTAACTAGTCAATGTCAAACAGCTAGGAAATGATAATCAGCATTCTAATCCTCCACTATATCACATGTAGACTATTACTATACACCAATGTACAGATCATTGTGATTAAATTAAACCTAAAATAAAAAAAAAAAAAAGCAAGTAAATGTATCTTGGCATTTTCCACCAACATTTGGTAAGATAGAACTCAGGGGGAAAAAATGATATGTTGGCATAACTGGATTTTCACATCCTAAAGAATGAACCTGGACTCATACCTCACACCACATATAAAAATTAAATGAAAATAGATTGATGACTTAAATATAAGGACTAAAACTATAAAGGACATGCACTCAAATGCAATAAAAAAGAAGAATACCACAGTGCAAAATAAACCAGGTCTTAGAAAAATATTAAGAAAAAAAAAACAGGAAATTTAGACTGACTTACAGAGCAAGAAGACAATGAAGGAAGATGTAGGCCTCCTTTTTAGATGAACAGTAAATTGCAAAGAGAAACAGAATTATGTAACTCTTACTTTGCTTTTTTCTTCTCAGTCAAGGAGAATTAAGTTCAGAAAAGAAAGAATAGAATACATACTGAGAAAAGAGAAAACCTGTAACAAAAGAAATTATAGTACTATTACATTCTTACAAATTACTTCAGCATTATAGTCCATGTTTCCTAAATTTCCTCCCAGCTCTAAATTTTATTCTGTTATGTGAAGTTTGAGGGACCCATTTTTGAGATCAAAGTAGTTTTTTTTTTCTTTTTAAAGTAAAAAACTATATCAATTACATCTCCTATTACATCTATTAAAAAAAAAAAACTCACTGTCTCAGAGTCGGATCCGACTCATAGAGATCCCCCCTCCGGTTTCCGAAGGGATATCACTATGGGAGTAGATTGCCCCATCTTCCTTCTGAGGAGTCGCTGGTGGGTTTGAACCTCCAGCCTTCTGGTTAGCAGTCAAATGCCTTAGGCACTGTCCCACCAGAGCTTCCATTTCATCTATAGCTTTTATAAATAAAAATGCCTCAGCCCCTGTTGAAGGGCTTGTTGGTAGGTACTGTGAGGTCAATTCAGACCCATGGTGACTTCATGTGTTGTAGAGTAGAACTGCTCCATAGCATTTTCTTGGCTGCAATCTTTGTTGTTGTTGGAAACAGATTGTCAGGGCTTTTCTTCTGTAATACTGCTGGGTGGATTCAAACTGCCAACTTTTAGGACCTTTAGTGAGGAATAACCCATGTTGATTGCAAAATTGCCAACTTTTAGGACCTTTAGTGAGGAATAACCCATGTTGATTGCACAGTGCAGTATTTGCCACATAGCAAGTGCTTGTTGTTGTTGTTGTTGTTGTTATGTGCCGTCGAGTCGGCCCCGACTCATAGCGACCCCTCCTTGGGTTTCCGAGGCAGTATCACTACGGAAGTAGGTTGCCCAACCTTCCTTCCGAGGAGTGGCTGGTGGGTTTGAACCGCCAGCCGTCTGGTTAGCAGGCAAGTGTCTTAGCCACTATGCTACCAGAGCTCCTAGCAAGTGCTTAGTAACTATTAATGGTTGTTGTTTTGGGAATTGAGTAATTCTATTTCTTCCATCTAAAAGAATCTAGGTAAAGCAGTTTTCTAGATGTTAGAAGTAACTAAAATTAAAATGTCATCTTGAGGAACTATCACTTGTTAACAGAAGAGAAACAATTATTTGACAGAGATGTTGTGGGGGGTCTGGGATGTCTGAAAGAAGTTTAATTAGATGACCTCTATCTTCTCTTCTAAGGAGCTCTCGTGGCACAGTGCCTAAGGCATTTGATTGCTAACCAGAAGATGGGCATTTCAAACCCACCAGCTGCTCTGTGGAAGGAAGATGAGGCAATCTACCTTCATAAATATTTACTGCCTTAGAAGTCCAATGACAGCAGTGGGTTGGGTTTGGTTATCTTCAAGTCCTTGGGTAGCAAAAACTGTTTATGTTTGACTAGTAACTTAAAGGTTGGTGGTTCAAACCAACCCCGTAGTACCACAGGAGAAAGGTCTGGTGATCTGCTTCTATAAGATTAAAGCCAAGAAAACCCTATGGGGCAGTTCTACTCTGTTAACACAGGGTGTCATCAGGAGGCAGAATCAACTCAACAAGAGGTTTGACTTTGGTTATATTCTCTTCTAAAACTCAGGATATATGATTCATAGCAAATTTATGAACTCCATGAGTAAAGACGCCCTGTCTTCTTCACTTTAGTAATCTTCCCAAAGCCTTTCATATAGATACATGAAACATGAAATTTAGATAGAATGAAAGCTTTTAGAGACTTTTTAATTTAATCATTTAAATACAATTAGACTTTATAGTACCAAATGTATTTATCTAAAACATCAGTGAAATTTCCTATTAATCTTAAACACAGACACAATTTGTCATCTTTATTTCCTTCAACATAACATGATGCATAATTTTCCCCATCATTTTCAAATCTAAACTCTTGCACAGTTTAAGCATTCTTAGTGCACTGTCTTCAAAATCATAACACTAAATTATTAGACATAAATCAATTCCAAATATTTTAAGAAAGAGAGTACCAACAATTCCAAATTAGCTGATGCAAATAAGTATAAACTTCAACATAAAGGCTAATATATTTAGTCATGAAGTGTGTAGAAAAGTTGAATTAGTCATGTATAACAATAGAAATAAAATAAAAACTAGCCATATTATGGTGATGGGAAATTTGGCAATGATTATGAGTGGTAATTTTACATCATTAGGTAATTCATATCACTAAATTATACGTCTGAAAAATAAATAAATAAAAACTATACAGACACTTCAATAGCTTCTGTTAATGACAGCTGTCATTCAGGAATGATAAGATCAGGTTGACATATCTTTTCTTTCACTTAGCAATCATAGCATGCTGAAAGAATATTTTCTATTTTCCAAGAAATAAATTAGGAATTGGAGAGCTTACTAACAATAAAGCCAATAGTAGTTCAAAGATTTACTTTCAAACTTAAATTAATAAAGCAAGTAAAGAGGAAGAATATTGATATGATCCAGGATATTTCACTAGATTTGGATGATTTTTAAGAAGAAACATTGGAACAACAACTGAGAAACCAAAGAGCTGGAAAGTAAGATAGAGTGTGTATGTGTCTTGGGGGTGAGGGGTGAGGAGGATGTATAAACTTAACATGAAGAAAAGTGTAAAGCTAAGATTTGAGACTATATTTCAGATATTTCTTTAATTCACAACTCTATCACTCATCTATCAATTTGTCATACTGTGATGCCTTTCATGTTGCAGTGATGCTGGGAGCTATGTCACCAATATTTCAAATACCAGCAGGGCCACCCATGGTAGACAGGTTTCAGACTAAGACAGCATAAGAGGAGGCACCTGGCAATAGACTTATAAAAATGTTTCCAGTGAAAAAATTGTGAATAGCCACAGCACATTGTCTGATACAGTGTCAGGAAATGAAGTCCTCAGGTTGGAAGTTACTCAAAATACTACTGGGGAAGGGCTGCCTCTTCAAATAAGAGTTTACCTTAATGACATGGATGGAGAAAAGATTTGGGATCTTCAAATGCTGATGTAGTACTACATAAAATGAGAAGAAACAGATTCAAAGATCCATTAATAATCAGAACATGGTATGTACAGAGTATGAATCTATGAACTTGGAAGTTATCAAAAATAAAATGGAACACAAACAGATCGATATCCTAGGCATTAGTGAGCTGAAATAAATTCCTATTGGCAATTGTGAATCAGGTAATCATATGGTCTACTATGACAGGAATAACTAACTAATGTGGAATGATGTTGCAAAAAGAATGTTTCCAGATCTATCCTGAAGGACAACACTGTCAGCAATAGGATAATATACATATGCCTATAAGGAAGACCCATTAATATGATCATTATTCAAATTTGTGTACCAACCACTAATGTCATAAATGAAGATACTGAAGATTTTTCCTACTTCTGTGGTCTGAAACAGATCAAACATGCAATCAAGAAGCATTGTTGATTAGAACGGGAAAGTTGTAAATAGAGAAGAATCAAGAGTTGGAAAATATGGCCTTGGTAGTAGAAATGATGCCAGAGATCACATGACAGAATTTTGTAAGACCAACCACTTATTCAGTGCAAATACTTTTTTTAACAACATGAATGGCAACTATGCACGTGAACTTCACCAAATGAAATACACAAGAATCAAATCAACTACATCTATGGAAAGACATTAGAGAGAAACTCAAAATCATCAGTCAGAACAAGGGCAGGAGCTAGGTGTGAAACAGACCATCAATTGCTTATATGCAAGTTCAAGTTGAAGCTGAAGAAAATAAAAACATGTCCATAAAAGCCAAAGTACAACCTTGAATATATCCCACCTGGATTAAGAGACCATCTCAAGAATAGATTTGTACATTGAACATTAATGACCGTAGACCAGATAAATTGCAGGATGATATCACAGACATCATACATAAGGAGAGCAAAAAGACATTTGAGAAAAAAAGAAGGGGAGGGGATAAAAGAAAATATCAAAATGGATGTCAGAAGAGACTCTGAATTTGAAATAAAAGAATTGAACAAGAATTGAACAGAAGAT
Source organism: Orycteropus afer afer (assembly GCF_000298275.1). Taxonomy (NCBI): domain Eukaryota; kingdom Metazoa; phylum Chordata; class Mammalia; order Tubulidentata; family Orycteropodidae; genus Orycteropus; species Orycteropus afer. The sequence continues at coordinate 2,990,648 of NW_006921960.1, forward strand.
GTCAAAGGACAGCTTGAGGAGACAAAGTATTATAATGAAATGTGCAAAGATCTGCAGTTAAAAACCCAAAAGGGAAGCACACTGGGCATTTCTCAAACTAAAAGAACTGAAAAAAAAAAAATTTAGGCCTCAGACTGAAACACTGAACGATTCTATGGGCAAAATATTAAATGATGCAGGAAACATCAATGGAAGATGGAAAGAAAACACAGTCACTGTCCAAAAAAAAAAAAAAATTGGTCAATGTTCAACCATTTAAAAGGTAGCATATGATAAAGAACTGCTGGTATTGCAGGAAGAGGTCCAAGCTGCACTGAAGGAAATGGTGAAAAACAAGCTTCCAGGACTTGATGGAATACTAATTTAGATGCTGGATACATTCACTAGTCTATGCCAAGAAATTTGAAAGACAGCTATCTGGACAATAAACTGGAATAGATCCATATTTGTCCAGTGCCAAGGAAAGATGGTCCAACAGAATGTGTAAATTGTCTAACAGTATCACTATTTCAAACACAAGTAAAATTTTGCTGAAAATAATTCAAAAGCAGTTGCAGCAGTGCATTGACAGGGAACTGCCAGAAATTCAAACCAGATTCAGAAGAGGATATGGAACAAAATATCGTTACTGATGTCAGATGGATCTTGGCTGAAAGCAAAGAATACCAGACAGATATCTATCTGTGTTTGATTGGCCACGTAAAAGGCATTTGCCTATGTGAATCATAAGAAAAATATGGATTTTTATTCACATTATTTTATGTGAATTTTATGCAAATAATAGGAATTTCAGAATACTTAATTGTGCTTATGATTAATCTGTACATAGACCGAGATGCAATCATTCAAACAGAACGAGGGAATACTACATGGTTTAAAATAAGGAAATCCTTTCATTATACTTATTCAATCTGTATGCTGAGTAAAGAATCTGAGAAGCTAGGATATATGAAGAAGAACATGGCATCAAGTTTGGAGGAAGATTCATTAAAACCCTGCAGTATGCAGATGATAGAACTTTGCTTTCAGAAAGTGAAGAAAGCTTGGAACACTTACTGATGAAGATCAAAGTCTAAACACTTCAGTAGGGATTACACCTCAACATAAAGAAAACAAAAATCCTCACAAATGGACCAATAAGTAACATCATGATAAATATTGAAATATAAGTAGTCAAGGATTTCACTTTACTTAGCTCCATAATCAACCCCTATGGAAGTAGCAGTCAAGAAATCAATGACAAATGTATTGCATTGCACAAATTTGCTGCAAAAGACCTCTTTAAAGTGATAAAAAGAAAAGATGTCACTTTGAGGACTGAGATGCAATTGACCACACCATGGTATTTTCAGTAGCCTCAGATGCATGTGAAAGGTGAACAATGACTAAGGAAGACCAAAGAGGAATTGATGCTTTTGAATTATGGCGTTGGTGAAGAATATTGAATACACCACGGACTGCCAGAAGAATGAAAAAATCTGTCTTGGAAGAAGTATAGCCAGAATGCTCCTTAGAAGCTAGGATGATGAAACTTCATCTCACAATCTTTGAACATGCTATGAGGATACCCAACCCCTAGAGATGGACATCATATTTGGTAAAGCAGAGGATCCGCAAAAAAGAGGAAGACCTTCAACAAGATGTATTGACACAGTGATTGCAAGGATGAACTCACGCATAGCAAGGATTGTTTGGATGGCATAGGATGAGGCAGTGTCTCATTCTGTTATACCTACGGTCACTATGGGTCAGAACCAACACAACGGCATCTAACAAAAAAAACAGCAGCAGTTCAAAACTGGTAAAAAATAACAATATATTATGTTTTCACCTATATTTAATCTAAAAAAAGGAGCTCTGGTGGTGTAGTGCCTAAGGTATTTGACTACTAACCAGAAGGCTGGCAGTTCAAACCCACTAGCCACTCCTCAGAAGGAACGTTGGGCAATCTACTTCCGTAGTGATACCGCTTTGGTAATCTAAAAAAAAAAAAAAAATTCTTTAATCTAGAAACACTAATTTAAAATCTCTATTTACTCTAAGAATTTTCAGATTCTGTGTTTCATTACGAGATTAAAGGATTTAGAGTAATTCTAGAATCCTACTATAACCTACTGCATGCCATTCAATATTTAATATATAAAGAAGATTCTATAATTTCATGTTTTCAGAGGATGTTTAATCTGCCTTAGGCAGGAGAATTAACTGATTTTTAGAATGGGCCCTGGAACTAACTCATACCAAAAAACCAAACTCATTGCCATTGAATTGATTCGACTCATAGTGGCACTTCCTTGGGTTCTGAGGTTGTATCTCAACAGAAGTAGATTGTCCAATCTTCCTTCTGAGGAGTGGCTGGTGGGTTTGAAAAGCCAGACTTCTGCTTAGCAGTCAAATGCCTTAGGCACTGCACCACCAGAGCCCCTTAGAACTAACTCATACAAGGATTATAATCCTGACTCTTCCACAGACATACTGTAAACCTTCTGAAAATAAAAACTTTGCTTTCTTTGCTGCTATATACCTTGTTTATAGAAGAGTACTTGTTACAAAGCACTCCACAAATATTTGGGAATAAATGTGTGAAATTGGGTGTTATAAAACCTGTATAATCTATATCCTCATCTGTGAAATTATATATGATTTACTCCGAGCATTACTGTGAAGGTTAAATGAGAGAATATCTGTAAAGCATTTAACACCTCATCTGATTTGTTAAGTACTCAGTAAGCATGGTAATTATAAATATTGTTCTGGTTTTCTAGAGAATTCTCAATTGGCTTATAATGTTTTTTGTTTTGTAAAGTGACAATATTCCAATATCCTTAATCTTAAACATAAAATCTCAGCATAGAATTCCATGACTTTCACTAATATTAAAAATCTATCAAGAACTGAAGATAATGGAATAGGCAGAAAGACTGCACAGACCCTCTTCAACAAAGAAAAGGGGAACCAATTAACACAGATACAGAAGATAATCCTGGACCCCTGAGCCTTGAAAGGAAGGATATAGAAGTGAACTAAACTCCAACTAGCAGAAGAATTTGCATGAAAGCACCAAAAAAGGAGACATACGGAGCAGTGGTCTGCCAGCAATCCTGACGGCACAGACAGCTTGGATATGCCAAATAGTGGTAGGACCTAAGAATTAACCTAAAAATTGGCCCTGCTCACCAGGGACTGCACAGAGGACTGCTCTGGTGGCTGGGGAATAAAAGGGGGAAGCAGCAAAGAGGAAAGTAGGCTGAGCTGTGAACTTTTCTCTGTCCAGAAGGTACAGCCAATTTGAATGTTTACAAGTGGCTTGACCATTTTGGATATTTAAAGTGACAGCATTCTGCCAGATTTCAGGGATTTAAGAACAGGCTCCAATAGCCAGGTAGCCCAAAGACATTCCAGACCCCGACAACTGGAAAGGTGTGACATTCCCCTTGTTACCCCTACACCCCACACCGTCTTGGTGAACGGAGGTGTGGGCGGACTCCCACCAACTTTCTGGGCCAGCAGGAATTCCATCCCAGTCTGTGTGCTTGGACAGAGCCTGGGTGGTCTGCCCCACCTTAACTGATTTTTTTTTTTTTAAGTTTGTTTTTGTATGTTTTAAAACTGCTGTTATTGTTATTTCTTTTGTCCTTTTTAGTATTGTTCTTTATTCTTCCCTCCCAGGTTATAGTTTTCAGCTTTTTTCTTTTCCCTGTTCCTGGTTGCAATTTTTTTTTTTTTTTCCTTTCTCGTGGTTAACCCCATTCTTTGTTTTTCTTTTTGTGTTTTTCCCATTTTTTTCTTCATTATTCTCCTTCTCTACCTTTATTCTCTTATTTCCCTCCCCCCACAAATTGCAGGGTTTTGTTTTGTTTTGTTTTCCTTCTTTTTCCCTTTTTCCTTTTTTTGGTTACTGTTCCTGTGTGATTAAATGGTGTATTTTTGTCCACTTGCTCTTACTTTTTTGATGGTTATTCAATTGTAATTTTTGTCTAGCTGAGTGGGAGACCGCAACAGTCCCCATAAGACACAACTACACCCACACCTCCTGCAGCTTCCTTACTGAGTGAGAGCCACCACTTCTTTCTCCACCAATGGACCAATGATAAACAATCATCAAGAAGAGCCTGACTCACCCTTGGCTGCTATTCACAAACAGTTAACAGAGATCTAAATACAATAACACCACAATATCTTGGAGACAACAGACCATCACAGTCCACACAAAGAAGCAAGATAAAGTGGTAGAAACAAGGGAGCAGGATACAGACCCAGAACACAACCCTGAAGAAGAAGCAGCATTGGAATGCTCTGATAAGAAATTCAAAAGAATTATATTTAGGTTTCTTCAAAGGATTGAGAGACAGACCAAGAAAAACACAGGAAAAAAAAAAAACAAAAACTAGAAGAACTTTGGGAGCTCTGGTAGCATAGTGGCTAAGGCACTTGACTGCTAACCAGAAGGCTGGCAGTTCAAACCCACCAGCC
>NW_006921960.1:2995220-2996592 GCF_000298275.1 Orycteropus afer afer
TCGCTATGAGTCGGGTCCGACTCAATGGCAAACAACAACAACAACAACAGACGAACTTTGGAAGAAAATACAAGAACAAAATGATAAAATAAATGAAAATTTAGAAATGATTCTAAATCTACAGATAGAAATCCAGAGATTAATAAAAAATTGTCAGAAATAGATAACACATTGAAGGAGTAGAATTGATGCAATGGAAGACAGAATAAATAAGATTGAAGACAAATACCTGAATATTTCTTAGAAAAGGGATCAGTCAGAAAAGAGATAAAAACAAAATGGAGAAAGCCTAAGCTTCATGTGGGATACCATCAAAAGGAATAACCTACTTGTCATTGGAATTCCAGAACAGGAAGAGAAAAATAAAACCACTGAGAAAATTGTTGAAGATTTGTTGGAGGAGAATTTCCCTGATATGATGAAAGATGAGAATATATCCATTAAGTAATATCCCAAACACAATAGACACCAAAAAGAAAATCACCAAGACACATCATCATCAAACTCACCAAAACCAAAGACAAAGAAAGAATCCTGAAAGCAGCATGGGAAAAACAAAAAGTTACTTACAAAGGACAACCAGTAAGAATAAGCTCTGATTTCTCAGCAGAAACCATGCAAGTGAGAAGGCAATGGAATGGTATATATAAAACCCTGAAAGAGAAAATTTTCCAACCAAGAATTATATACACAGCAAAATTATCCCTCAAATATGATGGTGAAATTAGATTTCCAGATAAGCAGAAACAGGAAATTTGTTAAAACCAGACCAACCTTACAAGAGATACTAAAGGGAGTCCTTTGAACAGAGAACCAAAAATAGCAAACAACAACTGCAATTAATACACAAGATGACATAACCCAGAAACCACAGCTACAGACATATCCAAAGTAAAATAAGTTTACAAGATTGTAAACATGGAACCAGAGACATCAATTAGCAAGTGAGAAAAAATACAAACAAAAAGAGGAAAATACTATGTAGTTACAGAACTTTTAAGTGGTGAGGAAGTCAAGAGACTGGCAAGATAGAAAGGACTGTTCTAATCTCAGGGAGAAAATTATAAATCACAGGGTAACCTCAAAGAAAAATGATAAACCCTCACATCACAATAAAAGAGAGGACAAACACAAATATTCAGCAAATACTGAAACAACAGCAACAAAGGAAATGATGACACAAGTCATAAACAAAATGAGCTCAGCACAGAAAATAATAAAGAACAAAGACCAGAAACACCATGAAAAAAAACATAACAAAATGACACCAAACAATTCATACTTGTCAATAATTACACTGAATGTTAATGGATTAAATGCACCACTCAAGAGATGGAGAGTTGCAGATTGGATAAGAAAACACAACCCATCA
>NW_006921960.1:2999982-3000712 GCF_000298275.1 Orycteropus afer afer
CTGAGGAATGGATTACCAAACTATGGTACATACACACAATGAAATACTATGCAACCCTAAAGAATAACCTAGAATCTGCAAAAACCACATAACATGGATGAACTTGGAGTATATTATGCTGAATGAAATAAGTCATTCACAGAAGGACAAATATTGTATTAGTCTGTTATTGTAAAAGTCAAGGAAAGGTTTATCTATGGAAGGAAATTTTCTATGTTGGTTACCAAAGGAGCAAGGCGAGGGGAGGGAACACTATTAGATTGGTTGAGACAAGTATTGATTTGGGTGGAAAGAAGGGTAATCAATGTAGCAAATGTGAGTGATCAACATGGTGGCATTGAACAAGAGGAAGACATAGAGAAGTCCTTGGGACGTACAGACAACAAAGATGAACCCTTTTGCACATACAGTACTGCATTTTCAGTGAAGGCAAACATGAGTATATGGGTGGATAGATGGGTGGACAGGCTGAACTATTAGGTATGTCTATGAAGCAGGGAGTTTACCCAAGACCATGTATAGGGTTGACAGACAATGGTCCTATAAGTGTATTTGTATGATCTGAATTCCCAGGTGTATAGTAGAGCTGACAAAGGACAAGGTTATAGTCACTTCTTGGTCACAGCCAGCTTCTCAGAGGGACCGAGTAGTTGAACCTGTGGGCTCAGGACCATAGTCGCAGGGAACATCAAGTTCAATTGGCATAATATACTACACAAAACATTGTTCC
>NW_006921960.1:3001367-3009034 GCF_000298275.1 Orycteropus afer afer
TTGTTGTTGTTGTTGTTTTAATTTTAATTTTTATTTTTATTTGGGTGAAAGTTTACAGAGCAAATTCATTTTCCATACATCATTTTGTTTCATGACATTGGCTGCAATTCCCCACAATGTAACATCTGTCTTCCCACTTCCTCCCCATAGTTACCTCTTCCCTGTGTCCTTCCCTCCCGTGCACTCTCATGTCCCTGCTATCTCCCTGTGCAAATACTGCCTTTCTGTTCTCCTATGATTGATGATCATTCCAAGGAGTGATGTAAATGTGCACCCTCATATGCCTGTCTATTGTTTGGCTGGAAGCCACAAGGGTGAGTTCAGTTCCAGACCTTGTACTAGGGTAACTAGGGGCCATAGTCTCAAGTGTGGAGCTGGTGGGTTTTTACCTGACTGGATAAACTATATATATTTTTTCCTCTTAGAAAATTTTAAGTGATATCTGAGAAATTGGTATGAGTTAATGCTGGAAAGAGATAATAATTATTTTCTTCAGTAACATAAAATAGGTGGACAAAGATTCTATTTACCTAGGGATTTGAAAGTATCTTTTTTGTTTGTTTTTGTTCCTCCCTCCCAATTCCCCTGCTAATGAATAGACTGTGCTCATTCTCTTATGTAAATCCTATTACTTGTTCAGAGCTACTTCTGCAAGGGTCATCAATGTCCAAGGGTCTTAAATCTGAGTTTAAAGCTGTTCAAGCTCAAGAGGAGTTCAGTAGACAAGGATTCTCCACTATTGAACACAATCAAGGAGACCAGACAAACTGTGAGTCCACAGGTAGCCTTCTGGGTAATATAATTTTTCAATTTTTAATTTAGGGGGAAAAAGAATGATTTTCTGGTTTATGTACTATTCTATGTTATTTTAAGATATTTTAAATAACATAAAGTGTTGATTTATCAAACTACAACCAGAAAAAAAAAAAAAAAAAAACCTCACTGCCTTGGAGTTGGACCCAATTCATAGTGACCCCTCCTTGGGTTTTCAATACTGCCTCAGAAACCCAAGGAGGAGGAGCTATGAGTCAGATCCAACTCGACAGCAATGGGGTTTTTTTGGTTTATCGCTACAGAAGTAGATTGCCCAAACTTCTTCCTTCCTAGGAGCTCCTACTGTACTGACAAGTAAATAGTGCATATCTTTCCCTCTTAAAGTAGTTTGCATTAGTGATCTCCAACAATGTAAATACAGGATAAGCACACGATTTTGATCTCTGATACTCTTGACAATTAAATATGACCATGAATAAAGAAATGATTTTGAAATTTTATATTCTTCAATCCTCCTCTTTAATGAAGGGAGTACAGAAGAGAAGAATGGGTGATTCCTTGCACTGTGCTTGGGGATTGGGTAAAGAGGCTCCAAAGCTGTGAAAGGCGGTATTAGAATGGGAAAATGTTCTCAGACCTCTGAATCAGACATGTGTGTGTCCTTGGGATTTTTACTAAATAATGCTTTTTATTGTTGCTGCTGCTGTTGTTTTAATCTTTAAACTGGGGGAAATAGTCTATTTCCAAAAGTTATCATTTTTTTTATATTTGTTAAATTAGGTGAAAATTCTTTCTGTTGGTTTTATTTTTCTTCTACTTTGCTCCCTTGGAGATGGTTGTTACTACTGATAACCTTTTTAGTTTACATCATGAAAATGAGTAAAATGAGGTTTTCCCATTGTTTTGCAATGGAATACTTTTACTAACAGCAAAAAATAGCTTTTAACTATAACATCCTATTCCGAACATGAACTTTTTGCCCATTATACATGACAGAATCATCTAACATTAAACAAAAGAAAAAATAAGAAATTATCTAATTCATCATGGCAATTTTCTATTTATTCAGTCTTGGCCTATTGTCTAAGTAAACTGGATTTGATTTTAGATAAGCTATTGTCTGTCTCTGGTGACACAATATTTAAGCATTCATTTGGCATTCATTTGTTAACCAAAAGGTCAATGGTTCAAACCAACCAACTACTCTGCTGGAGAAAGATGAGATAGTCTGCTTCCAAAAAGAGTTACAAACTTAGAAAGCCTAAGGGGCAGTTCTTCTCTGTCTGATAGGATCACTGTGAGTCGGAATCAACTTGATGGCAGTAGGTTTGGTTTTTCATGGTTTATTGTCAAGAATATACACGAATCTTTCAAGATAATGTCTGAAAAGGAATTCAAGCAATATGTACTATAATATGTTATTGACAAGATAAAGCAGTACTTATAAAAACATAGCAACTTTGAATATTTTTTTTACAAGATCTTGTCACTGCTATTTTCTCCAGAACAAGAGAGCCTCTCTATGTAGTGAAAGCAAACCTAGATAGATTGATGGATTTTTCTTTCATTCACGAGCAAGAATTAAGTTGTTGTTGTTGTTGTTATTTGCCGTTGAGTCGGCCCTGACTCATAGGGACCCCTCCTTGGGTTTCCGAGGCAGTATCACTACGGAAGTAGGATTGCCCAACCTTCCTTCCGAGGAGTGGCTGGTGGGTTTGAACTATCAGCCTTCTGGTTAGCAGTCAAGTGCCTTAGGCACTATGCTACCAGAGCTCCCCAAGAATTAAGTTACAACTTGAAAAGCTCATGTTCTCACAGAATTAATATTTTGTATGGAAGATACGAGTTGAAAAATAGGGGATTGCCGTCCTCTATGCATTTCTGACTGCTAAGGAGGCATTTGACTGCTAAGGAGAAGGTGGGTTTGAACCACCATGCACTCCTCGGAAGGAAGATTGGGCAATCTACTTCCCTAGCGATACTGATTCGGAAACCCAAGGAGGGGTCGCTATGAGTCGGTCCAACTCAATGGCATAGAAGAACAACATGCATTTCTGAAAGAGCTCTGGTGGCGTAGTAAGGCATTTGGCAGCTAACTAGAAGGTTGGAGTTTCAAACCCACCAGCTGCTCTGCTAGAGGAAAATGGAGCAATCTATTTCCACAAAGATTTATAGCCTTGTAAACCCAATGGGGGTCACCATGAGTCAGTGAGTTTGTTTGTTTGTTTGTTTGTTTTTTGTATGCATTCTTGACCTCAAACAAACGAAAAAAAAAAAACTCAGAAAAACCAAACTCACTGCTGTTGAGTGGACTCAACTCACAGTGACCCTTGGGTTTCCGAGGCATTACCTCTGCGGAAGTAGATTGCCCAATCTTCCTTCCAAGGAGTGGCTGGTGGGTTTGAACCACCAGCCTTCTCCTTAGCAGTCAAATGCCTTAGGCACTACACCAGAGCTCCCAGATTCCTGACCTACAAATTGTTTAAAAGGCTCCCTCCAGCTCTCATATGCCAGTCTCATTTTTGGAAAAGCAAAACCCTTTGAGAAGCGCAGAAGCTGAGAAAACATTACATTTGCTCTGCAGTGTCTTATATGTTTCTATCACAGTTCTATCAAAGTTATGATGAACTTTATATAGATGCTGGGGGAAATTTTTACACATTAACAAAGGAATGTTTCCAGTATAATCAATGTGTGTTTTTATGAGTAAAGGAAAGAAAACTATTTGTTCAGCATTTTCTTATTCTTTACAACCATTTTTGAGGGTGCTGTGTTCTGTATTCCACTCAAGCTTCTGGAAATTTATTTTTAAAGAAAAATTGTTATAATACAGAAATGTAAAACTTGACCTAACCCCAGAATTAGCAGCTAGAATGACTAAAGCTAACAATAGAAATCCTGAGCATTGTTACCATCTCTGCAGACTCCTATGCTGATCAAGATCTGAAACTCAGAAAAGATGTATAAATTAGTACAACAGAAACACATAAAGGAAAATCAGAGAAAATCACCATGATATACAAAATTGTGGCTAGGAAAGTCAATCATTAGAAAACAAATATGTTCCATTAAAAATAAATTTCTTGTAGTAAATAGACCTTACTAGAAATAAATCAAAACATTATATTAAAAGACCTTAGCCAATAATGAGATTTTGTTGTTGTTGTTATGTGCCATCGAGTCGGCCCCGACTCATAGCGACCCCTCCTTGGGTTTCTGAGGCAGTATCACTACAGAAGTAGATTGCCCCATCTTCCTTCCGAGGAGTGTGGCTGGTGGGTTTGAACCTCCAACCTTCTGGTTAGCAGTCAAGTGCCTTAGCCACTATGCTACCAGAGCTCCCAATGATGAGATAGTAGAACATAAAATAGTTTAGAGATAAATATATAATATATATATGACTATGCAAATACAGGTCCAAATACTTTTTTTTCAGCAAGGGAGACAATTAGACATAAGCAGTAGATATGAATATTGATTCTTAAATAAAACTTAGATCAGTCTGATGATATCTATATTAATTTTAAGTATCTCATTTTAGGAATTTTTAATATTTAGTCATTAAATCTTTACTCAATACCTACTAAGTGTGTACAACTAAATATGATACACTTTATATAATTTCATTCATTTAATTCTCATAGCAACCTTTTGAAGTGGACACTATTATTACTCCAATTTTATAGATGAAGAAACTAAAGCACAGAGAGTTTCAGAGATTTGTTCAGGGTCACACAGTCAATAATTAGCAGAGCTGGATTTGAATACAAGTGGTCTGTGTCACATTCACTGTGCTGTACTGCTTCTTGGAAGCATTGTAACATATGGCTTTTGCCCAGAAAAAGCTTAGGTCCTCCTTGGAGATGAAGACACATACAAATAAACCAATGAGAGAATAACCAAGAAATTAAGTACCAAAAAATTAACTGATACATTTTGAGGCATGATGGCAACTAACAACAATGTCGATATTCAACCTAAAATCATATCACTACTAGCTAGTAATCTCTCCTTCACAAAGTGATATGTAAAATAGTGAGTGGGGTAGAGAAAGGGGAAGTTATGGCATAGACGAAATACTTAGATCCACTTTTTATGATAACAGACGCCTCTACAAGCCCAGTAACAGATCACATGATCTGACATAGTGCTGTCAAATCTATCTGATATGAGATTCCCCCCACTAATCACTTCTGTTAATAAGAAAGAAAAAGGAGAACATTTTTTGATAGGAGTCCAATATGACATTGGGACAGATAGTCATAGCAGGGGTTAACCCACCTCTTATGAGTATATTAGTGATGGTGAGCACATTAGCCTGGCTTAGTTGATCAGATTAGCTCAGTCATCTTGCAAAATACTGAGTTGGAATCGACTCGTAGCAACCCCTCCTTGGGTTTCTGAGGGGGTATCACTACGGAAGTAAATTGCCCAACCTTCCTTCTGAGAAGTGATTGGAAAACATGGGGGCAGGGGGAGCCCTAAAGAGATGTATGGCTATAGATAGAGAAAGATAGAACATGAAACTCTGCAAGGGTGAGCAGCACATAGCCTGATACCCTTGTGGAGCACAAATAAAGATGTGGAATTCAGGTTTCTAACAACAGTGAAGGTTAAGCATAACATCTGCATATTCTGTCCATCTCATAATTTTGCTTGGTCCAATTACCCATGTAACAATGCAGTATGCTCCAGATAGTGTCTTAAGGACAGATAATTTGCTAAATTCCATTTCAGTTAAGTTAAAAGAATTTTGTACTTCAGTACTTGATTCTCAGTCAGTTATTTATATTCCTTGGCTAATCTCGTTCAGGTATACTGATGCCAGATAGCACCTTCTCTGAAACATCTCCTCACTGCATTGTTCCAAAAGGGAATATATGTATTCATGAATAAGAGAAAAGGAAGATTATTTATTTTTAATTCCACAGCAAAAGAACTATTTGATTGTTAGAATTTTACACTGGAACCATTTCAATGTTCTATGCTTTCTGCATTTTGTATGTCTGTGAAAAGATTCCAGGTATACCACAGGTAGAGAATCAATTTTTATATTTGTTGTTCAGACTCTTTACTCTATCCTTATGGAAACCATTATCAAAATAAGGCATCTAAAGCCTCTATTTATAATTTGAAAGAAAACAAAAGAAGGAATGAAGAAATATTTACCTGAACCTCAGCCCTCCTGAATATGTATGAGCACTTCTGTCGAGCCTGATTTCCTCTGGCATTTCCCTTTTACTTCTCAAGGGAAAACAATGATTGTTGAAATGCTTTAAATTTTGTTTTTTCCTTGGTGTGGAAAATTTTGCCCTACATTGTTTTCTTAGTTATACTTCTACAGTTACATGAGCTTATCTGAACTACATGAGCACATATCCGTCATCCTAAGTCTGTATACCACTCTTTCAATTTACTTTTTTAGAGCAGTAACTTTGATTCTACTTCAGTGAGTACAGAATACCCAACGAATCACAATAAAAGTTAAAAAAAAAAATGCTTCTCTTACTTATTATTTACAATGTGTGAAACAAATATAAGAAATAAGACAAAGACAAGTAAAAAAAAAAAAAATGTCTCTGTTCTCAAAGAACTTCCAGTGGTAAAGAATAACACTGCCCTCTAGTCAGAACTGACTCATACTGACCTCTCCTTGGGTTTCCAAGGCAGTATCGCTATGGAAGTAGATTGCCCAACCTTCTGTCTGAGAAGTGGCTAGTGGGTTTGAACAGCAAACCTTCTGCTTAGCAGTCAAATGCCTTAGGCACTACGCCATCAGAGCTCCTTGTTAAAGAATAGACCCATGATAATTATGTGTTGTAAATTGTTATTGATGTCAGAAGAAAAATCACTTTAGGTTACTTACATTCTGATACATACGTTAGGATCATTCTCCTATTTGAATATCTGCCTGTAATCTACAACAGAAAGTAAAGTTTTTCTTAAGAAACATTGACAACACACAATTCTAAATCATATATTCTGATTGTTGTTGTTGTTGTTGTTGTTATTTGCCATCGAGTCGGCCCCGACTCATCATAGCGACCCCTCCCTGGGTTTCCGAGGCAGTATCACTATGGAAGTAGGAATGCCCAACCTTCCTTCCAAGGAGGAGTGGCTGGTGGGCTTGAACCACCAGCCTTCTGGTTAGCAGTCAAGTGCCTTAGGCACTATGCTACCAGAGCTCTTAAAATGATTAACAATTGCTATCATCACATAACCATGTGGAGAAGGATAATGATGATAATGAAATGTCATTGGTGGATTTGAGTTTTTTAAATAGAATCTTCTTAAACCAATGTTTAAGAAGTTTATTCACTTGTTTTCTATTCTAGACTATTATTATGTGTGAAACAGGAACAAGATGCATAAATATTTAAAAGTTGCATTACTTTATTTCATAGTAAAATTACTAAACCAATTGAGGGGAACAGTGAGTGTTAAGACAAAGTTTTCTAATTATTATTTCATTGAAGTCACTATTTTAAATTATTATTAAAATTTTACATTAAGAAGAAAATAAAACCTTACTTTGGTAGAATTTTGTTTCACTATATTTATTTTTCAGCCCTAAGGGATGGCCTCAGGGCCTCGGGCAGTCAGCTGCCACACCCAAGGCTGGCAGTTCAAACCCACCAGCTACTCCCAGCCAGGTAGCCGGCCATCTCTTTTAGGAGCTCTGGTAACATAGTGCCTAAGGCACTTGACTGCTAACCAGAAGGCTGGTGGTTCAAACCCATCAGCCACTCCTGGGAAGGAAGGTTGGACAATCTAATTCTGTAGTGATACTGCCTCAGAAACCCAAGGAGGGGTCTCTATGAGTCAGGGCCAACTCGATGGCACATAACAACAACATCTTTTGAAGAGTTTGTTCATACCTTTTTTTTTTTTTT
>NW_006921960.1:3012869-3013902 GCF_000298275.1 Orycteropus afer afer
CAAGGCTCAGGGGTCCAAGATTATCTTCTGTGTCTGTGTTAATTGGTTTCCCTTTTCTTTGTTGAAGAGCGTCTGTGCAGTCCTTGTGCCTAGTCGCCGTCTTGCCGGAACTTGCTCATACCCTTTTAAATGAACAATATCCTACCAAAATCAGCCAAATAAAAACTTTCCTTGATGCAAATATAACTGATTAAAACAGTATTAGAATAATCTAAAATCAAAAAGAAACATCCTAGATTTTTATATTTGTGTAACAATTAATTGCTCAACTACTAGCTGAAAGGTTGGTGGTTCCAAAAGTGCCAGAGGCACTTCTGAAGCCAGGCCTGGTGACCTACCTCCAAAAGGTCCCAGCCTTGACAAGTCTACAGAGCAGTTCTATTCACCACCCACAGGGTCATATTTGTGTCATAATTGACTGAAAGACAACTAACAACAACCAAATGATGAAAAAACAACGACAAACAATAATTCTCTAAACCACACTGAATTCTGGTATGTTTTTCTCTCTCCTTGCCCTAATTTATCTGGATTTTCCATCACACACAGAAACATTTATAATCACCCAAAGTCTTATAAATAAGGAGCACTGATGAAAATCAAAAAACCAAACTCACTGCCATCATGTCGATTCCAACTCATAGCTATCTTGTTTGCATTTCCTAGGCAGTAAATCTTTAGAGAAATAGATTGTCCAGTCTTCCTTCCATGGAGAGGCTGGTGGGACAGTGCCTAAGGCATTTGACTGCTAATCAGAAGGTTGGTGATTCAAACCCACCAGCTGCAGCGCAGAAGGAAAATGGAACAAGCTACTTCCATAAATATTTACCACCTTGGAAATCCAAAGGGGGTCACTATGAATTGGAATTGATTCAATGGCAGTGAGTTTGGTTTTTTTTCTTTTATTTTTTTTAGTTAAAGTCTTAATAATTAGTCTATTATTATTTTAAATCCTTTAACCTAGAGCAGACATGGAATTTATAAACAACTATTATTAGTTGAAAACCAAATGTTGATCATATTTTTTTTTTTT
>NW_006921960.1:3018222-3030529 GCF_000298275.1 Orycteropus afer afer
AGGATCATATCATCAGCAAATAGGGATAGTTTGACTTCTTCCTTACCAATTTGGATGCCTTTGATTTCCCTTTCTTGCCTTATGGCCCTGGCTGGGACTTCCAGTACAATGTTGAATAGAAGTGGTGATAGCGGGCATCCTTGTCTAGTTCCTGTTTTCAAGAGGAATGTTGATCATATTTTTAAATGACTGATTCACGGTATGTTCATCCAAATATCAAACCCAAACCCATTGCTGTTGAGTCATTTCCAATTCATAGTGATCCTATAGGACAGAGTAGAACTGCCTCATATGGTTTCCAAAGTTGTACATCTTTATGGAAGCAGACTACTACATCTTTCTCCCATAGAAGTGGCTGGTGGGATCAAACCGCTGACCTTTTGGTTAGCAGTTGAGCACTTTAACCACCGTACCACCAGGCTCCAGCACACAAATAAAATAACCAAAAAGTCTGCAGTTTGAACCCACCAGCCACTCCAAAGGAGAAAGCTGTGGCAGTCTGCTTCTGTAAAGATTTAAAGCAAACCAAACTCACTGCCATAGAGTCGGATCAGACTCATAGTGACCCCTCCTTGAGTTTCCAAGGCAGTACCTCTACAGAAGTAAATTTTCCAGTCTTCCTTCCGAGGAGTGGCTGGTGGATTTGAACCACTGGCCTTCTGGTTAGAAGTCAAATGCCTTTAGGCACTATGCCACCCTTGGAAATGCTATGGACAGTTCTACTTTATCCTATAGGGGCGCTATGAGTCAGAATCAACTCTACAGCAATGGCATTGGCTTGGTTTTTTGTAATTTTTACAGAAGCCAACTGCTATATCTTTCTTCCAAAGAGCATCTGATGGGTTCAAAGCATTAACCTTTCAATTAGCAGCCTAGAACTTACCATTGTGCCACCAGGACTCTTTTCTTGAGAATAGTAGCTGGCTCAAAATAACAGTCTACTTTTGCAAAATAGACTCAAAGGATTTGAATTTACTTTTCTGGGGACTAAACACCTATTAGGAGTGCTGGTGGCATAATGCCTGAGGCATTTGACTGCTAACCAGAAGGCTAGTGATTCAAACCCACCAGCCACTCCTCGGAAAGAAGATTGGGCAATCTACTTCTGTAGTGATACTAACTTGGAAACCCAAGGAGGGGTCCCTATGAGTCGGATCTGACTAGATGGCAGTGAGTTTGAAACACCTATTAGGCACCCTGGTGATACAAATGGTTAAGCCCTTGGCTGCTAACTGAAAATTTGGCAGTTTAAACCCACCCAGTGGCTCTGAGGGGAAAGATCTGTAGTCTGCTTCTGTAAACATTACAGCATTTCTGTAAAGATTAAGTATACCCTCCCCAACTTGAAAATGTCAGGAAAACCATAACTATGTGAGCCCCTTAGCAAATGGGTCAATACAGCTAATAACTGAGTTTTCTACATAAGTGAAGGATAAATAAGCAAATGCTTTTGTTGTTAGGTGCTGTTGAGTCAGCTCTGACTTGTCGTGACCCTACACTCCTCGGAAGGAAGATGGGGCAATCTTCTTCCGTAGTGATACTGCCTCAGAAACCCAAGGAGGGGTTGCTATGAGTCACATCTGACTCAATGGCAAATAACAATACAACAACATGTACAACAGAACAAAACACTGCCTGACCTTGAGCAATCCTCACACACTTTGCTGTACTTGAGCCCAATGTTGCAACCACCGTGTCGATCCATCTTGCTGAGTGTCTTCCCCTTTTTTGCTGACCCTCTACTTTACTAAGAATGATATCCTTCTCCAGGGACTGGTGCCTTCTGACAATATGATCAAAGTAGATGAGACAAAGTCTGGCCATTCTTGTTTCTAAGGAGCATTCTGTTTACACTTCTTCTAGAACAAATGTGTTCATTCTTCTGGCAGTCCATGGTATTTTCAGTATTCTTCGCCAATACCATAATTCAAAGGCATCAACTCTTTTCATTCTTCCTTATATATTGTCCAGGTTTCACATGAATTTAAGGCAAATGAAAATACGTGGTTTGACTTAAGTGCACCTTAGTCTTTAAAGTGACATCTTCAAAGTGCAGTACAGTTTCTGATTTCTTAACTGCTGCTTGTGTGGGTGCTGATTGTGGATCCAAGAAAAATGAAATCCCTGACAACTTCACTGTTTTCTACATTTATCATGATGTACTATCGGTCCAGTTGTGAGGATTTTTATTTTCTTTATATTGAAGTATTGTTGTTGTTGTTATGTGCCGTTGAGTCGGACCCGACTCATAGCGACCCCTCCTTGGGTTTCCAAGGCAGTATCACTATGGAAGTAGATTGCCCCATCTTCCTTCCGAGGAGTCACTGGTGGGTTTGAACCGACAGCCTTCTGGTTAGCAGTCAAGTGCCTTAGGCACTACGCTACCAGAGGTATAGCCCTTAACAAAGACTGTAGTCTTTGATCTTCATTGGTAAGTGCTTCAAGTCTTCACTTTCAGCAAGCAAGGTTGTAGTATCTGCATATCACACAGGTTGTTAATGAAACTTCCCCCAATCCTGATGCCACATTCTTCTTCATATAGTCTGGCTTCTGGGATTATTTGCCCAGAGTACAGACTGAAGAAGTATGGTGGAAGGATACAACCCTGATGCACACCCTTCCTGATTTTAAACTATGCAGTATTCCATTGTTCTGTTTGAATGATAGGTTCCTCATTGAGCACAATTAAGTGCTGTGGAATTCCCATTCTTTGTGATGTTATCCACAATTTATTAGGACCCACACAGTCAAATGCGTTGCAAAGTCAATAAAACACAGGTAAGCATCTTTCTGGTGTTCTTTGCTTTCAGCCAAAATCCATTTGACATCAGCAATTATATATCCTTTGTTCCACGTCCTCTTCCAAATCCAGCTTCAGTTTCTAGAAGTTCTCTGTCAATATACTGCTGCAACCATTTTGAATTATCTTCAACAAAATTTTAGATATATATAATATTAATGATATTATTTGATAATTTCCACATTCTGTTGGATCATCTTTCTTTGAAATGGGCACAAATATGTATCACTTCCAGTCAGCTGTCTTCCAAATTTATTGGCATAAATGAGTAAGCACCTCCAGCACTGCATCCATTTGTTGAAATATCTCAGTGGACATTCTGTCAATTCCAGGAGCCTTGATTTTTACCAGTTCCTTCAGTGCAGCTTCAACTTCTTCCTTCAACACCATTGGTTCTTGATCCTATGATACCCTCTGAAATAGATGAACAGCAATAAATTCTTTTTGGTACAATGACTATGTATTTTTCTATCTTCTTTTGATGCTTCCTGCATCATTCAATATTTTGCCCACAGAATTCTTCAATATTGCAACTCAAGGCTTGAACTTTTTCTTCAATTCTTTCAGCTTGAGAAAAGCCCAGCATGTTCTTTCCTTTTGGTTTTCTAACTCCAGGTCTTTTCACATTTCATTATAATTACTTATTTTTGTCTTCTTGAGTTGCCCTTTGAAATCTTCTGTTCAGCTCTTTCATTTCATCATTATTTCCATTTGCTTTAGCTACTCCCCATTCAAGAGCAAGTTTCAGAGTCTCTTCTGACATCTGCTTTGGTCATTTCTTTCTTTTCTGCCTAATGACCATTTGCTTTCTTCATGTATAATGTTCTTGATGTCATCCCACAAATCATCTGGTTTTTGGTCATTGACATTCAACAAATCAAATCTGTTCTTCAGCTGGTTCCCTAAATTCAGATGGGGTGTAATAAAGGTAATATTTTGGCTCCTTTGAACTTGTTTTCATTTTCTTCAGCTTCAGCTTGAACTTGCATATGAGCAGTTGATGGTCTATTCCACAGTCAGCTTCTGGCCTTGTTCTGACTGAAGATAATGAGCCTCTCCATTGCCTCTTTCCACAGATATAGTTGGTCTGTCTGATTCCTTGAATTCCATCTGTTGAGGTCTACATATATAGCTGCCATTTATGTTGTTGAAAAAAGGTATTTGTAGTGAAAAAAATTGGTCTTGCAAAATACTATCATGTGATTTCTGGTTCCATTTCCATCACCAAGGCCATATTTTCCAACGACTAATGACTCTTCTTTGTTTCCAACTTTCACATTCCAATCACCAGTAATAATCTACACATCTTGATTGCATGTTTGATCAATTTCAGACTGCAGTAATTGGTAGAAGTTTTCAACTTTTTCCTCTTTGGCTTCAGTGGTTGGTGCATAAATTTGAATAATAGTTGTTTTAACTGGTTTTCCTTGTAGGCATATGGATATTAACCTATAACTGAGAGCTATGTACTTCAGGACAGATCTGGAAACATTCTTTTTGACAATGAATGTGATACCATTTCTCTTCAATTTGTCATTCTTGACAAAATAGGTCATATGATTGGCTGATTCAAAGTGGCCAATACCAATCCATTTCAGCTCACTAATGCATAGGATATCAATCTTAATGTGTTCTATTTCATCTTTGACAATTTACAATTTTCCTGGATTCATACATTGTGCATTCCATGTTCTGATTATTAATGAGTGTTTGCTGTTGTTTCTTCCCATTTTGAGTTGGGACCCATCAGCAAACAGTGGTCCCAAAAGTTTTATTCTATCCACATCATTAAGGTCAGCTCTACGTTGAGAAGGTATCTCTTCCCCAGTCATACTTTGAGTGCCTTCCAACCTGAAGTGCTCATCTTCTGGCTTTGTATCAGAGGTGTTCATGAAGTTTTCCAGTAATATATCAGACAGTGTTTCACTGCTATTTGTAAGGTTTTCACTGGCCAGTTTTTCAGAACTCGATCGCTCTATCTTCCTTCCCAGTCTGTCTTGGTCTGGAAGCTCTACTGAAACCTGTCCATCATGCGTGACCCTGATAGTATGTGAAATGCTGTTGGCATCACCTCTAGCCTCACAGCAATGCACAAGCCACCACAGTACGAGAAACTGACAGACAAGTGGTGGAAATAAGCAAATAGGTTGGAATTAACTGTGAATTTTTAAAAAGGTCCCACTTGAAGATATCAAATGTTCTGTGAGTATAAGTCCACACACTTCTAGTAGCATATATTTTATGTGTGGCATATATTTTCACCTTTCCAAAGCTCTATAGGATCAGTTCCTGGCTGTTGTTTGTTTGGTAATGTTAACAAAAGAACTTTCTATGGTATAGATGTTATGGTGTTCAGGTTTTGAAGAGAAATGTTCATCAAACCATCATTTTTAATGCCTATTCAGATATGGAATTTGTCATACCCCATTAAGAAAAACAATTATATTTTAGTATATTAACTTCCATGAGGGTGTTGTAGTTAAAAGAATTGGCTCTGGCATCATATAATCTAGGCTTAAATCTGCTCCACCACTTACTAACTGTGTGATTCAGGGCAAGTAGCTTCAAGTCTCTGTCCTTCAGCTTCTTTGGTTGTAAAATGGTGTTAATTATTGACCTTTTAATAGATGACTGTGTGGGAATTAAATGATTAAGAAATAAAATAATTGAAAGAATACCTGGCAAATATTAAGTGTGCAGTAAATATATCATTATTATTTAAAAAGTTTTATTATTAAAATATTGGGATATAATTTTATGAATTTCAGTAACAAACAATAATTTTTAAAAAATGAAAAACAATAATAAAAAACATTCAGTAAGTTATGTGAATGTATATTTAGGTCTATACATAGACCTAAACTGAAAGACTTAAAGAAAAAGAGATAAATCGTACATTATGCAAAATCCTTAGATCCAGACGTCTTTGCATGAGATCTCTATCTCTATGTCTGCATGTGTGTGTGTATGTATACATTTCTCTTTCTCACTATATGTATGTCTATATCTACATCTATATACAGATATACATATCTATATATCTATATCTACATCTATCTGTATATAGATAGCTGTAGATATAGACATGTATCTTGGAATTCATCTGTCATCACTGTATTTTTGTTCATCCCATAGACTACATCAAATCCAGTCCCTAAAATGGAAGAAGCCAAAAGCCAATGTTTGGAAGAGGACTTTGAAGGACAAGCCACACATACAGGTAAGCAAAGCTAGAAGGGAAATAAAATTCAATATGGAATTTATCTCGAGTAATATTTTTGGATTGCTTGACAGAATTTCTTGAAAAATGTTTGATTTGATAAACTAATTTCAAACTGGACAACTCCTCAAACAATTTATTTTGATGTCAAAGAATAAGAAAAAGACTAATGATTGAGAATTTCTTGCTGCCTGACTATCACACGACATCTCTATCTATAATACTACATTAAGCCACCGTCCTCTTTCCTAATTCCTCCAGTACGGACTATCCTTGCCGTTGTGAATAGCAGATCAAAAGGCAAATAAATATTTTGAATCTTTAATTTTAACATTTTGTTGTTGTTGTTGTTGTTATGTGCCGTCGAGTCAGACCTGACTCATAGTGACCCCTCCTTGGGTTTCTGAGGCAGTATCACTACGGAAGTAGATTGCCCCATCTTTAACATTTTAGATCTGAAAAAAATAAACCAAAAACCAAACCAAACTCACTGCCATCGATTCATAGTGACCTCTCCTTGGGTTTCCAAGGTGGTATCACTATGGAAGTAGATTGCCCAACCTTCCTTTCCAGGAGTGCTGGTGGGTTTAAACCACCAGCCTTCTGGTTAGCAGTCAAATGCTTTAGGCACTATGAGGATAATGAAAAATTCCTAGAACAAACAGATTTTTAAGAGTTCTCCAGAAAACCCCAAACTTCAATTCATTTAATCTAGAATTTGTTTTCTTAATCTATTAAGAAATTGTGTGTGGCTATCTACATGCATGACTTTTCAAACAAAATAAAAATTCAGGTTTTTTTTAACTACACTGAACATCATTTGACTAAAAACTCTCTTTTTCTTTTAATAATATGAACAGGAGTCTTTCCATTTATCCAGCAGTTTAAATAAGTTCATACTAGCATAGACTAAACACATGGGAATTCATTATATAATAGCAGTGTGAACAATATCTTTCTAAGCATGACACAAAACGTGTCCACCATAAAACATAAGATTGATAAGTTCAGATACGGAAAGGAAAGAAGGAAGGAGTGAGAGAAAAAAGGAGACAGAGGAAAAGAAGGAAGGAGGAGGAAGGGAACAAAGGAGGTAGGCAACGTCTGCTGCCTGGCAAAAGTAACCAAGAGCAAATCCAAAAAACATTTATCAAGTGGGTAATAACATTTGCAACACCTATGACAGATAGGAGATCTGGGGGCATAGTGGATAAGGCATTATGGCTGCTAACCAGAAAGTCAGTGGTTCAAATCCACCAGCCACTCCATGGGAAAAAAATGAGGTGATCAGCTTCTGCAAAGATTTACAGCCTCGGAAACTCAATGGGGGTTATTATGAGCCACAATTGACTCAATGACAGTGAGTTTGGTTCTTTGCGTTTATGACAGATAAATACAGGCATAACTCATTTAATTATGTTTCACTTTACTGTGCTTGCAAATAATACATTTTTTTTTAATAAATTAAAATTGTGGCAAATCTTCATCAAGCATGTCTGCATGTCTGTCTATCACTGTCATTTTTCCAACAGCATGTGCTCACTTCACATCTCTGTGTCATGTTTTGGTAATTCTCACTATGTTTCAAACATTTTCATAATGTTGCACACTTGAGAGACTACAATATAGTATAAACATAACTTTTATATGTACTGGGAAACCAAAAATATCATGTGACTCATTTTATTGAGTGTTATTTGCTCATTGCAGTGGTCCAGAACTGAACCCCAAGATCTCTGATGTATGCCCATAGTTAAGTTCCTAATATATATTCAGATCTCCAAATCCACCAGCCACTCCTTGGAAGGAAAGTTGGGCAATCTACTTCCTCAGTGATACCGCCTCGGAAACTCAAGGAAGCGTCACTATGAGTCGGATCTGAATTGACAGCACATAACAACAACAACAAACAAATCATTTTAAAAAAACAAAACAAAACCCTAATGGAACAATGGCAAAAGAGGACAGACAAATCACAGAAAAATAGTATTTGCATATAAAAAAAATGGTACCCAAACTTAGAACTAGAATGAGACACAATTTTTAACACAGTTGGTAAACATAACAATGTTTAGGAAAGAGGCACCTTCTCCATTTCTGGTTGTTGTTGTTGTTGTTATGTGCCGTTGAGTTGGACCCAACTCATAGCGACCCCTCCTTGGGTTTCCGAGGTAGTATCACTATGGAAGTAGATTGCCCCATCTTCCTTCCGAGGAGTGGCTGGTGGGTTTGAACCACCAGCCTTCTGGTTAACAGTCAAGTGCTTTAGGCACTATGCTACCAGAGCTTCCCAGATTTCTGGTAGGAGTACAAATTTGTATTTCTTTCTTCTTTTTTTTTTTTTTTTTGGTAGAGGCAGTTTAGCAATAATGAAATTAGAAATGTATACCTTTTTTTTGACCAAACAATTTTACTTCAATAACCTACTGATATACCTTCAAGCACTGAGAAAACGATGTATCTGTAAGATTCATCACAAAGCATCATATATCATTTTTAAAATGTGCAAGAACAATGTACATCAATAAGAAACTGTTGAAGTAAATTGTGTATATGTACACAATGCTTCCATTAAAAGAAAAGTAACTTCTTTATGTATTTTTATGAAAAAGTCTTTGAAATATGCCATATTACAAAGTGAAAAGAGGAAGATGAGGAAAAGTATAATACAGTATATACAGCTGTTTGTAGGAAATAGAAAAAAAATTCTTTTCTACACACATAAACACATACATACATGCATTTTTTGTATATACATAAAATATATACGAAGAACACTACATAAGAAACCAAAAACATTGATTGCCTGAATATAATTTATATGAATAAAGATATTATAAAATAACCTTATTAGGAGCTCTGGTAGCGTAGTGCCTACGGCACTTGACTGCTACCAGAAGGCTTGCGGTTCAAACCCACTAGCCACTCTTCGGAAGGAAGGTTGGGCAATCTATTTCTGTAGTGATACCACCTCGGAAACCCAAGGAGGGGCCGTTATGAGTTGGGTCCAACTCAATGGCACACAAAAACAACAACAACAACAACAAGGAATATGGAAGAGAAAGAAACTGAATCAACCTATAAAACACAATATTAAAGTTAAGCATGTGGCTAAGATTTAGTGACAAATACTGCATATTTTTGAGATTTTGAGACCCTCTTTCCAAGCACTATTTCATTTATCAGGGCAACCAAATATCAGTATTCCAGTTATATCATCCTTGATTTAATTAATTTTTCTTAAATCTAAAAATCCCGTCCTTTCTACATTCTTGAAAGATTTTTAGAACCTTAAAAAGAGCTGGGTGTTTTTTAAATGATTTTCTTGAGGTCATTTTAGTTTTGTTATTTAGGTCAGAGCTCCCTCTCAGTGGTTGTCTTTTATGTGTTATTATTGTTGTTTTCTGGATCTTGATAATATTGTAATTTGTTTCCCTAACAATCCTACTTTTCTTTATTAATAGTGTGGTGTCAATTTTAGTTTATTGCTAAAGCTTCTTTCCTATTTAATATACGTGCTATTTTTCTACAATTCTAATTTCCTCCCTACACTTTAATTTTTTAATATATTTACTCCAAAATTTGACAATAATTCAAAGTGCATAATTTAGATTTTCATTAGTGCTGATGTTTCAAAATGATGCTTTGCCAGGTCCGTTTAACAAGATTAATGTGGGAGAGCATTTTTATGAGCAGGGCAGTCAGAAATTTCTTGCCCAAACAAGAGGTTTGTTTCTGATGCAGGAGATGACAAGTCTATTCCCATGGTGGTAGTTATATACAAATTTTAGTTGTGAAAATAGTCTCTTTGAAAATAAAAAGGGAAATAACTTATTTTTAATTTTATTCTAGGACCCAAGGGAGTAATAAATGATTGGAGAAAGTTTAAATTAGAAAGTGAAGATAGTGATTCAATCCCACCTAGCAAGAAGGAGATTCTCAGGCAAATGTCTTCTCCTCAGAGTGGAGATGACAAAGAATCAAAAGAAAGATTCAGCAGAAAGGTAAGATAAGGAAAAATCAATGCAGCTTCTCTTCACTTATCAACATGGTTAGGCTCCAAAGACCAGGTCATTATGTGAAATTGGCTTTATGAGAAAATGGAGGATGACCACATTAGATCACAAAATGGAGGATGACTACATCATTACATGACTGCCAGATTACATCAGTACATAACTAGCAAACCACTGAGAATCATGGTCCAGCCAACTTGACAAATAACCTTAACCTTCAAAGCCACCATCATTCTCATATCATACCTTGACAGTTGTTACCACCAGATGTATGCTGTTAATGCACAAAATAGTCAGATAGTAGTTTTTCTATTAGTGTTGTAAGTGTGAGATGTCAGACAATGAGATAGAAGATAAGTGAAGATAAGGTGAAATAAATATTTAATTAGCAATGTGTTTTTCAGTCTACATGACTGTAAAGAATCCCTTTAGAATTATTACAAAATACAGATATATTACAAAAATATCTATTGAAGCATTATTTGTACGACAAAAGGAAAACGAAAATGAAGTGAATGTCTATTAAGGCAGTCCATACTAACAAATACTTCGCAACTATTAAAAGAATGATTTACAGCTACATGAGCTGACTTAGAGGCAGTTCTACAAGGTACAATTATGTGAGAAAGCAAGGTACAGGAAAATTTAAATAAAGTATATGATTCCATTTTTAAAGCAATAAAGAACAAATTTGTATATGTATGTTTATGCTTGTTTGATTATATGAGCATGTATTTTCATATATATGCTCATACAAAAGTCATTCACTGAGCTGACGCTCTCGGTTACTTGGAAAGATGAGATTGGTTGGAAGAAAAATAGGAGAATGAAGGAGGTACATGGAATAAGCCAATTTTTTTTTTTTTTATTTCACAATAAAACAAAAAGCTGTATTTTTACACCACTTATTTACCTAACTTACACAATGTATAGGCATCCCTAGGTGGCTAAAAGAGTTAAGTCCTCAACTACCATTAGCCAAAAGGCTGGCAATTCAAACCTACCCAGAATCACCTCAGAAGACGGGCCTGGCAATATGCTTCCTAAAGATCACAGGCTTGAAAATCTTATGGAGCAGTTGTACTTTGCACACACGGGATCACCAAGAGTTGGAATCAACTCAAAGGCAACTAAGAACAAAAATATATAATGTGTATGTTGATACAAAAGAAGATATATTAAAAGACAGTCTATAAAATGTTAATGAAGATTATCTCAGAGTATTAAACTTGTTGCTGTTGAGTCGATCCAACTTATGGTGATGCCTTGCCTTACAGAGTAGAACTGCTTCATAGGATTTTCAAGGCTGTAACCTTCCAGAAGTAACTTACCAGGCTTTTCTTTATTGGCATCACTGGTTGTGGTCGTCTGTGTGTGTGTATGTGTGTGGGGGGGGGCTTAAAAAAGCAATTTATTATCTCTCACGTGTTTTTTTTTTTAATTTTATTGTGTCTTGGGTGGAAATTTACAGAGCAAAATTTGTTTTACATTCAACAGTTCAAGTATACTTGATTTCATACCCTGTCTACCATCCCTGACCATAACAAACTTCCCTCCTCTCCCGTCCCTGTGGCTACCCCCTCCCCAGGCCCTTCTTAACTATGCATTCCTGTCTGTTCAGCTTTCCCTCTACGGGCCCCTCTGGTGCCCCATAGCTGATTGCTCTAAGGGACTTCTCTCCCTAGAGTCAGTGGGTGCATCACCTTAGGACAGATGTTCTGCATGTAGGTCTTTCAACTGTTGGGCTAAGAACCAATCCATGGGAGTGAGTCCAATTCTAGGCCCAAAGGGTAACCCAGGCCCATAGTCTTGGGGGTTCCACCAGACTCTATCTGATGAGTGATTATGGTCATTTTTGTGTTTTTGGATTTTGTTCTGCATTTTACCTCACACTCTATCCAGGATCTCCACTTTTGACCCCTTTCTAGTGGTTGGCATTGGTAGCCAGGCACTATCTAGTTCTTCTGGTCTTGGAGTCCATCATATCCTTGCACTAATTGTTTCCATATGCCTTTGATTATCTTTGCTCTTCTTTGCTTCAGATGAGAGGAGACCAATAGTTGCATCTTAAATGGCCACTCAAAAGCTTTTAAGACCCTAGTCACTACTCACTAAAGTAGGTTGTAGAACAAGATTTTTATATTGTGCCAATTGAGCTTGTTGTTGTTGTTGTTGTTATGTGCCGTCGAGTCGGCCCCAACTCATAGCGACCCCTCCTTGGGTTTCTGAGGCAGTATCACTACGGAAGTAGGATTGCCCAACCTTCCTTCC
>NW_006921960.1:3031899-3034233 GCF_000298275.1 Orycteropus afer afer
CATTTAGTTTCTCTTAGGAGCTCTGGTAGTGTAGTGCCTAAGGCATTTGACTGAGAACCAGAAGGCTGGTGGTTCAAACCCACCAGCCACTTCTTGGAAGGAGGGTTGGGCAATCTGCTTCCATAGTGATACCACCTTGGAAACTCAAGGAGAGGTTGCTATGAGTCAGATCTGACTCGACAACATGTGTTGTGTTGTGTTTGCCACTACCTGTGCATTTTGGGTTATGCTTGATAGTTTATTTATGCCATAAATTAAGGCCCCTAGATTTGTTCCTATTTTGTTTGTAATGAACTTCATAGTTTGGGGTTTTACATGTAAGCATTTGATCCAACTTGAGTTTGTTTTTGTGTATGGGGTAAGGTATGGGTCTTGTTTCATTTTTCTGCAAGTGGATATCCAATTTTTCCAGCACCATTTGTTAAAGAGGCTATCTTTCTCCCCATTTAATGGGTTCTGGTCCTTTGTCAAAGGTCAGCTGTTCATAGATGGATGGGTCTATTTCTTGGTTTTCAATTCTGTTCCATTGGTCTATCGTTGTACCAATATCATGCTGTTTTAACTACTGTGGCTGTATATTAGGTTTTGAGATCTGAGAACGTGAGATCTCCTACTTGGTTTTTCTTCTTCAGCAGTGCTTTTCTTATCTGAGGTCTCTTTCCTTTCCATATAAAATTAATAATTAGTTTTTCCATATCCTTAAAAAATGTTGATGGTATGTGGATTGGGATTGCATTGAATGTGTAGATTGCTTTGGGTAATATTGACATTTTCACAACATTCCATCTTCCTATCTGTAGCACAGTGCCTAAGGCATCTGACTGCTAACCAGAAGGTTGGTGGTTCAAACCCACCAGCCCCCCTGTGGAAGCAAGACTGGGTAATCTACTTCTATAAAGATTTACCACCTTGGAAACCCATTGGGGTCATTATGAGTCAGAATCAACCGGAATGCAGTGGTGTTTTTTTGTTTTTTATTTTTTTAATCCATGAACAAGGCAAGTTCTTCCATTTGTGTAGATCTCCTATAGTTTCTGGTAGTGATATTTTGTAGTTTTCTTTACATAGGTCTTATGTGTCTCTGGTAAGATTTATTCCTAAATATTTTAGCTTTTTGGTAGCTATTGTAAATGGTATTATTTTCCTTATTTCCTTTTCAGAGGCCTCTTTGTTGATGTAGAGGAATTCAACTGATTTTTGTATATTGACCTTGTATCCTGCCACTTTGCTGAATATTTCTATTAGTTCCAGTAATTTTTTTGCTGGGTCTCTTGGGTTTTCTATGTATAGAATCATGTCATCTGCAAATAGAGATAGCTTTGTTTCCTCTTTGCCAATTTGGATGCCTTTTATTTCTCTTCCTTGCCTTATTGCCCTGGTTAGGATTTCCAATACAATGTTAAATAGGAGTGGTGATAGAGGGCATCCTTGTCTAGTTCCTATTCACAAGGGGAATGCTTTGAGTCTTTCTCCATTAACAATAATGTTGGCTGTTGGCTTTGCATATATGCCATTCATTATGTTGAGGATCTTCCCTTCTCTCCCTATTTTACTGAGAGTTCTGAACAGGAATAAGTGTTGGATTTTAGAATGCCTTTTCTGCATCAATTGATATGATCATATGTTTTGTTGATGTGGTGGCTTACATTGATTGTTTTTCTGATGTTAAACCCTCCTTGCATACCTGGTATGAATCCCACTTGGTCATGATGTATCATTTTTTTGATATGTTGTTGGATTCTGTTGGCTAGGATTTTGTTGAAAATTTTTGTGTCTATATTCATGAAGGATATTGATCTGTAGTTTTCCTTTTTAGAAGTATCTTTCACAGGTTTCGGTATCAGTGTTATGCTTGCTTCATAAAATGAATTTGGGAGTATTTGATCTTTTTCTATGTTCTGGAATAATTTGAGCAGTATAGGTGTCAACTCTTCACAGAATATTTGGTAAAATTCTCCAGTGAAGCCATCTGGGCCAGGAGTTTTGTGTGTTTGTGTGTGTGGGAAGTATTTTTATGGCCTGCTCAATTTCCTCTTTTGTTATGGGTCTGTTCAAGTGTTCTGTCTCCAACTGGGATAGTTTAGGTAGGTCTTGTGATTCCAGAGACTTGTCCATCTTTTCTATGTTCTTGAATCTATTACAGTACAGTTCTTCATAATATTCTGTTACTATCTCTTTTATTTCCATTGGTTCTGCTTTGATGTTGCGCTTTTCATTTATTATTTGTATCTTCTGTTTCTTTTCCTTTGTTAAATTTGCCAGTGGTTTGTCAATTTTGTTAATCTTTTTGAAGAACCAGCTTCTTGTTTTTTTGATTTTCTCTTTTTTTTTTTT
>NW_006921960.1:3034583-3043489 GCF_000298275.1 Orycteropus afer afer
TTTTAATTTATTGAGGCTTGTTTTGTGTTCTACCATATGGTCTATTCTAGAGAATGATCCATGTGTACTGGAGAAGAATGTGCATTGTGTTTTTCTTGAGTGGAGTGCTCTGTATATGTCTGTGAGGTCAGGTTGGTTGATTATGTTGTTGAGTTCTTCTGTATCTTTGTTGAGTTTTTTTCTAGTTGTTCTGTCCTTTCTTGAAAGTGGTATGTTAAAGTCTCCTACTACTATTGTAGAGTTGTCTATTTTTCCTTTCAATTCAGTTAATACTTGTTTTATGTATTTTGGAGCACTTTCTTTGGGTGCATAGATATTAATTATGGTAATGTCTTCTTGGTCAATTGATCCTTTTAGCACCATATAATGTTCTTCATTGTACCTTATGTTGCTTTTCTCCTTGAAGTCTATTTTATTGGAAATCAATATTTCCATTCCTGCTTTTTTTTTTTTTTTTTTAATTGCTATTAGCTTGGTTGTTTTTTTTTTTTTTTTCCCCCACCCCTTAACTTTTAATTTATTTTTATCTTTGTGTCTAAGGTGGGTCTCTTGTAGGCAGCATATTGATAGGTCTTCTTTTCTTATCTGATCTGCCACTCTCTTTCTCTTGACTGATGCATTTAGTCCATTAATACTGAGTGTAATTAGTGATAGGTAAGAATTTATTTCTGTCATTCTATTGTGTTTTTTGTTGTGTTGGTGATTTCCTTCTTCCAAATATTTTTCTGTGCTGAGCTTATTTTGTTATCAGGTGTTTCTTCTCTTTTCTTCATTATTATTGGTTTTGTGCTTACTAAGCCCATGTGTTTTTCTTCTTTCTGAGTTTGCTTAGGGGGACTGTTTCTTTTCTTTGTGGTTACCCTGAAGTAAATTCTTATCTCCATAAGTTTGGAACAGTCAGTTCTATAAAGACATTATCCTATCTTTCTATTTGGAAGTTTTGTAATTAAAACTTTTATTCCCTCTATTTGCTTTGTTACTGGTATCATCTGCAGACTGACTCCCTTTTTCACTATGTACATTATTTTATGAGCTTATTTTGAGCATCTGTTTCTGGTTTGGTTTCTAAGTGGTGATGTCAAGTGTCCTGATTTTAATTTATTGTTTTTTGCTGTGTGTTCGCTATTAGAAGGGCTCTCTTTAGCATTTCTTGTGGGGTTGGTCTGGTTTTCAGACCAACCTTATAAGAATAAATTTATTGAATACATTTATTGAATAAATAAATTTTGAATAAATTTCAAATTATGAAATTTATGAGACTTAATATCTCTTCAAGACATTCTCAGAGAATGTCTTGATTTCATCCTTATATTTGAGGGAAAATTTGGCTGGATATATAATTCTTGACTGGACATTCTTTTCCTTCAATGTTTTATGTATGCCATCCCATTGCCTTTTTGTGAGCTCTGGTGGTGTAGTGCCTAAGGCATTTGACTGCCAACCAGAAGGCTGGTAGTTCAAACCCACCAGCCACTCTTTGGAAGGAAGATTGGGCAATCTACTTCTGTAGTGACACTTCCTCAGAAACCCAAGGAGGGGTCGCTATGAGTCGCATCTGACTCAACAGCAGTGAGGGTTTTTTGTTTGTTTATTTCATTTTCTAATTGCCTTCTTGCCTGTATGGTTTCTACTGAGAAATCAGAACTTAGTCTTATTGGTTGTCCATTGTAGGTGGCATTTCATTTTTTCCAAGCTGCTCCCAAGATTCTTTCTTTGTCTTTGGTTTTGGAGAATTTGATTATGATATGTCTTGGTGACTTTCTTTTGGGATCTATCCCGTATAGGGTTCATTGAGCTTCTTAGACAGATATCTTTTCTTCTTTCATGATATGGGGGATTTTTTCTGTTAGTGAGTCTTCCACAATTTTCTCAGTGTTTTTTTTTTTGTTTTGTTTTGTTTTCTTTTCTTTTCCTTTTTTGACTCCTCTTGTTCTGGTATTCCAATCAGATGTATGTTGTTTCTTTTCATGTCATCTCATATAATTCTTAGGTTCTCTTCACTCTCTTAAATCTTTGTTCTGATTTTTCTCCATACAGGCTGGCGTCAAGGGATTTGTCTTCTAGTTGGAAAATGCATTCTTCAGCCAGCTCTAGTCTACTCTTTTGTCCTTCACTGTATTGTCTAACTCTGTAATTTTAAAGTTTGTCTTCTGGATTTCTAATTGCTCTTTTTGTATGAATTCTAATTGTGTATTTGTTTTTTTATTTTGTTCTTGAATGATTTTCCTGAATTCTTCCAGGGTACTATTTGTCTTCTCATTGATTCTGTTTGTGGTTTATTTGAGCTCTTGGAGAGTCTTATGCATCTATCTCTTTAATTCCTTCTCAGATAGTTTTATTGCTTGTTCTTCTTCCATGATAGATCGTTTTTTAGCCTGGGCTTTTATTTCTATTGTCTTGTCCTGTTTTTTGTTTGATTTGAGGTTGTCTCTTGTTTCCTAGACATTTTGAAGTTGTTGTCTTTAATTGCTGGTTGTGTATTGATTTCTTTCACCCTTATATTATTTTTTACTACATCTGAAAGTGGGGAACTTTGGTAGCATAGCACCTAAGGCACTTAACTGCTAACCAGAAAGCTGGCAGTTCAAACCCACCAGCAACTCCTTGGAAGGAAGGTTGGGCAATCTACTGCTGTAGTGATACTGCCTCAGAAACCCAAGGAGGGGTCACTGTTGAGTCAGATCTGACTAGACAGCACATAACAACAACAACATATCTGAAAGTCTGGAGCAGATGTACTTTTTTGGCTATTAACTCAGTTTACTGGTTTGATCTCTAGCTCTCTATGTTGGGGAATCACTGATGGGAATGTGGGTGCAGGTCTCTGTTCATCATGAAAGGGATTTGGAGTTGGGATGAGCAGATGTTGTCCACCATCTGTCATTGTTTCTGTGGCATAGGAGTTATTGGTGTTACTATTGGATGAGGTGTTTGGTGTAATAACCCCTGTTGCCTGGTGTCTGTTTAATGTGTTCCTTCTATTGGATGAGGCTGGGGAGAAGAGGAAAAAAAAAAAATAAGAAAAAAGAGAAGGAAAAAAAAAAAAAAAGGCCCCCGTTGCAAGTTCCCATTTTCTGCATTTGGGTGAGATAGTTCAGACAGCTCCGCTGGGACAATCAGTGTAGTTTGTGTCTTCCTGAGCCATCTACTATTGATGACATCCTACTGTCAATCAAAGACCCACAGTTCAAAATTTACAGAGGGCCTAATGGATAGAGGGCCACTACTTTTCACTTTGAGAAGCCACAAAAACCCAATACCCTAGTCCACTCTTTGCTAAAAGGGGGTCGTGGAAGTGTTGAACCCCAGCCCACTGCTGTGAACTTGCTCCAGGGCTCCCCCTACTCAGAGGGAATTTCTCCTTTCCCCTACTCCTTTCTGGACTCAATGGCAGCACAAGCCAAGGGGGGTCTTGATCTGTTTCCCAGTAAGATCATCTACTCACTCAGCCCCAAGGACACCACCAAAAACTCCCATTGTGGGTATTCTGAGTCCCCAATGCCTCTGTGGGTTCTGCGATTTTTTTTGTCTACTTCCCTCTGCTGACCTCTTTTGTATTTCTAATGAGTCCTCTCCTTCTCCATCTCTCTGTTTCCACCAGTTAGACAGGTTATTTTATTTTCCCCAATTGTTTAATCTGCTCTTTTTCTCTGCCTTCACTAAATCTGATACTTTAGCTTCTGCTTAGTTGCTCATAACTCCACTATCATTATTTCTATCTGTTTTACATAGTTATTCAGGAATTATGTTGCTTGAGGGAACAAATGTGTGGGTTAGACATGCGATGCCATCTTCCAGAACTCTCCATTGGTTGGGTTTGAATCATCAACCTTTAGATTAGCAGCTCAACTAAAATGGTAAAATTTCAGTATTTATTACTTACTTCATCTTCTAGGTAATTTTTTGTGGATACATAAGCTTGTATAATTTATAGAATAATAATAATAATAATAATATAAACCATAAAGTGTTTTTGATTATGGGAAAAATCACTTTAGCATAATGTTTATCTCCAAATACTGTATGTGAGTTCTGTACACTGATTCTGGGCAGATAGACTTACGCTTTGGTTCAGGCTTCTGATTTTCAAGTCTAAGATCTTGTTTTTGAGTTCTGGTTCCTTTACTGGTTCACTGTATGATATAGATAAGATAATTACATTTTCCCACCCAGGAAATTGTAATAGCATTTCCTCCACACATTCTAAAGGGATGTGAGAGAAGGTAAATGTGAAAGTGTTTTGTAAAATAATAGAAAAATGTAAGACATTTTTAATCATTAAAAATTTGGAATTAAGAATGTGTTTAGTTGCTGTTGAGTCAATTCTGACACATGGTAACCCCGTGTGTGAAGAGTAGAACTGTGCCATAGCATTTTCAGGTCTATGGTCTTTCAGAAGCATGTCTACCAAGATTCCTTTAAGGGGGTTTGAACTGCCAAACTTTTGGTTAATAGTAGTAATTGAGTATTTAACCATGTGTGTTATCCAGGGACTCTTAAATTTACACTAAAGGTAGGCAGTTCAAACCCACCATCCTGGAAGAAAAGACCTGGTGATCTGTATCTGTAATGTTTATAGCTTGGAAACTCTATGGGGGCAGTTCTAATCTGTCTCGTAGGGTCACTGTGAGTCAGAAATATCTCCACAGCACACAACAGCAGCATATCTAATTCTAAGATCCCTGGGTAGCATAAACAGTTTGTGCTTATTTATGAACTGAAAGGTTGGCAGTTTGAACACACTCAGTTGCACCATGGAAGAAAGCCTGATGATGTGCTTCTAACAGGTCACAGCCTTGAAAGTCCTAGGGAGCTGTTCTACCCTTTGGAGTCAGAATTCACTCAAAGGCAACTGACAACTCCCTGCTACTTTGCAGAATGTTTTACAGAAAGAGAACAGAATTATTATTTTGTTTTGTTTTTCACTTCTTCTATTTTTGTAAAACTTTCCCCAGAATGGTAAATAGTTTAATGTCTGAGATCTGACTGAGACTGTGAGCATCATGTGGCTCAAATATATTCAACAACGTTTATACATGCATTTAATCATGATATAATTAATGAACTCCTTTTATGTGCCAGATACTATAGCAGATGTTAGAAATACAGTGATGAATGAGACACACAAAACACCTGTCCCCACAGAATTTATCAGTTGGAAAAACTGATGTTAATAATTAAACAATAAATATATAACACAATGTCAAGTAGTGTTTATTGCTATGAAGAAAAATCAACCAGTATAAAGAATAGAAAGTGTGGGGTTCTTCTAGGTAGGGTAGCCAAGGAAGACGACATTTAGACATAGGTTTAAATGAGGTGAAGGGCAGGCCATGTCAATAGTGGGCAAGGAGATGGTCTTATCAGAAAACAACAAACAAAACTCATAGAGGTAAGAATGGATTTGTGTTGTCTAAGGAATATAAACTTCTGATTGAATGATCCCTATCTATTTCTTTCACCTACTTTCAGATGAGCATTCAAGAATATGAACTAATCCATCAAGACAAAGAGGATGAAAATTGCCTTCGTAAATACCGTAGACAGTGCATGCAGGATATGCACCAGAAGCTGAGTTTTGGGCCTAGATATGGCTTTGTATATGAGCTGAACACTGGGGAGCAATTCCTGAAAACCATTGAAAAAGAGCAAAAGACCACCACAATTGTTGTTCACATTTATGAAGATGGCATCAAAGGCTGCGATGCTCTCAACAGTAGTTTAACATGCCTTGCAGTCGAATACCCTATGGTCAAGTTTTGTAAAATAAAAGCCTCTAATACAGGTGCTGGTGACCGCTTTTCCTCAGATGTACTCCCCACACTGCTGGTCTACAAAGGTGGGGAACTCATAAGCAATTTCATTAGTGTTGCTGAACAGTTTGCTGAGGAATTTTTTGCTGGAGATGTGGAGTCTTTCCTGAATGAATATGGTTTACTACCTGAAAGAGAGATACATGACCTAGAGCAGGCCAACATGGAAGATGAAGATATTGAATAGAGATTTACTACGTCAATATCTCATACTTCTCTTCTGCGCATTGAATGTTGATTTTGGTAGTATCCATATTCCTTTAGGGAAGATCAAGTAGCCATGGCTATTATAATTTGGAAAAAAAATTGACACAAAAATTATATTGTTAGCATTCTTCCTTACGTTTAATTGAAAAAATATTTTACTACAGAAACATTGTAGTCTTTAGCAGTATTGTTAGCAGACAAAGTAGATATGGATAATATTGTGTCATTTTTCAAAAACTTCTTTCATATTATATAAGTAGTGTTGGCTTTTTTACATCTTGATTTTATTTCAGTGTTATTATGTGGGCTTTTTGAATTATACTATTAATTATAATTTTGCTTGTGTATTATGAATAAAGTCTCATGTGAAAATAAATTTCCTATTTGAAGTCTATCATTTCTCAAATATTACATAATCAATTTCCTAAATATATCATAAAGCCAAAATTACAAAAATGTTATCATTCAGTAAGAGAAACTTAGAAACACAAGGTACTACTACTTCCATTATAACACTAGTTGAATCAGTGTGTATACAAAACACATTATATTAAAAAAACAAAAAGTATTTTTTAAAAACTACAGTTTCAGAAGCTAATCTTACCTAGGGAAAAAAGGTAGAGTGAAAGCAAGGTTTTTGTATTCTATAGACAAAAAGATATTATTAAGAAATAATATTAAAAATAACTCATTTATTGGTTGCCTATTATGGTCTAGTAGGAGTTCTGGTGGTACAGTGGTTAAAGCATTCAGTTGCTGACCAAAAGTTCAGCAGTTTGAACCTACCCATCAGAAGTGGAAGTTCTTCTATTTCCACTTAAAAACATTTGGAAATCTTTTCTATACATGGAAATGCAAAATTGAATATAATTTCCAAAACATAATTAGAAAATGTTTTACATGCACAAATGCACTGAAGACCAAAGTAAGGAAAATTTCTAGGAGTCTGAGTCAGTGCAAAGACATCACAGTGAGTGACCATGAAACAATATTTTCTGTAGTTGAAGATCAGTGCTAGAGTAAGTAATCAGAAATGGATTTCCTGTGTGAAGTGTACTTAAAACTGGCTTGCACATTTCCTCCTGATGGTCCATTGTTGAAACCAGGTATTTGTCACAAATTCTAGCCTCCACTCTCCTAAACAAGGCTTCAAATCAGTTTTTTAGTTCAGTCACGTTTGACAAAGCAAAACCAGGAAGGACTGGAATTTGCAAAATGTGGGTGCCTGGAGTGAAAATGAGTTGAAGCTCTGGAATGGGAGACTTTGGCATGGTAAGCCTTTTCAGGAGTCTGATGTGGGAAATTGAATTACTGCCAGGACTGCAGAGATTGACACACATTCAAAACAATGTAGTTGGCTGTCATTCTTGAGCAGGTCATTGTTGTTTCCAGCTCTGCAAGGTAAGACATTTGATTGCTATGAAATACACACACTGCCTTTGTTTTCTAAGAGTGAGATAAAATTTCTTGAAAGTTTCTATAATTTTCCTTATCCCAGTTATTGGTCCAGGCACCCATATCTTACAAATTCTGGTCCATCCCTGTTTCTCTTCATTGACCATGGCAAAATCAGGAATGACCATTGCAGAGGCCTGCTCCTCAATGACTATTTCATAGCTTCTCTTCTTGCCTTTTACATCCTCTGCTTTACTCCAAACATTCAATCTTGCTCATATGTCATTGAAAAAATAGAAATTATCAGATGACACCTACCTTATTTTTCCATCAACAGATCTAAAATGTGCACCTGCATATACACACTGATTCAGCTAATGTTATAATGGAAGTAGTGTCAGACAACTATCTAAGGTAAACTAAACAAATTGCTCTAAATCCTATCCTCATCCGTAAATTAATTTTCTTCCTCCAATTATTCCCTTTCTCTCTGCAACACATTTCTCCCTTTCTCTATGTGGTGTTATTCATGTTAGCTTATAAATTAGTTTTAAAATAATTTTAAATTGCTAGCTATCCCTCACTGATTTCCTTTATAATCATGTCTCATCAAAGAATGATGTAAAGTACTTCATTTCCAATTTTTTTTTCTATCCCATTCCAATCAAGCACTTGTCACAATCATTATAATTACAATTGTAGTAGTCTTGTCAAATTTAATCATCATTCTCATTTTTTATTTTATTGTATGTCCCATAAATATGGGTGACCATATCTCCTCTTATTGAATTGCTTCTTTGACAACATACTCTTCTGTTTTGCCTTCTATCCTACCATTTCTTACAGTGTCCTCCTTCACTTTTTAAAATACACTCTAGGTAATGTCCACCAGCCCATAGCCTTAAATATCATTTATATGAAGACCATTCTCAAATTCACACCTGGAGCTTTACCTCTCCCCTAGAATATGCTGGTAATAGGAATGGAAAAGTTGTAAACAAAGAAGAAGGATCTGTAGTTGGAAAATGTGACATTGGTGATGGAAATGCCCCAGAGATCACCATCATAGAATTTTGCAAGACCAGTAATTTATTCCTTGGAAATACTTTTGTGGTGGTTATGTTAGTGTGTCAACTTGATTGGGCCTGGTTGAGTGGCTGGGCAGCTGGTGGTAGTTATTCCCCATGAGGAGACTGGCAGTCAACTCCATGGTGGGATCTACCACAAGCAGCTGAGTAGCTGCCTTTGGGATGTGGTCTGCTTCCCATACATACGAAGCAACTTTGGGACTGGTCTCAAGCATATGGCACGCTTGGACCCTGCATGTAGCTGTGTCGTTATTCAGCAGCCTGCCATGCTCTGCCAACCTGGGGACTTACAATGAACTTGAATTAATGGCTTGTCATGTGCCACTCTTCGGAAGGAAGGTTGGGCAATCCTACTTCCGTAGTGATACTGCCTCGGAAACCCAAGGAGGGGTCGCTATGAGTC
>NW_006921960.1:3043589-3048474 GCF_000298275.1 Orycteropus afer afer
CAATAACAACAACAACATGTGGTTTGGTAACATCAGGACTGTGCCATTTTATTTGTCAACCTAAGGCTTCTCAGTTTCAGCAGCCAGCAGCTGTCTGAGTGAAGGAACACCTCTAGCTCCAGTGGGCTGGGAGCAGGAGGCAGAGCTGGACCCCAAGGTTGAGGGGCTTTCACCCAGTCCCTTGAGCCTGGCACTTTGAACTTGGATTTAAAGCTTCCAAACTGTAAGAGAATAAACTCCTGTTTGTTAAAGCCATCCCATTTGTGGTATACTCTTGTCAGAGTGGCACTAGGTAACCAGAACAACTTTTTTTCCACAACATGAAAGGCTACTATACATCTGGACCTTACCATATGGGATACACAGAAATCAAATAGATATATCTGTGGAAAGAGGTGATAGAGAAGCTCAATATCATTTGTCAAAACAAGGCCAGGGGCTGACTGTGGAACAGATCATTAATCACTCATACGCAAGTTAAGGTTGATGCTGAAGAAAATTAGAACAAGTCCACAAGAGCCAAAATACCACCTTGATATATCCCAACTAAATTTAGAGACCATCTCAAGAATAGATTTGACAAGTTAAACACTAATTACTGAAGACCAGACAAATTGTGGGAGGACATCATAAATGAAGGAAAAAAAAAAATCATTAAAAAGTCAAGGAAGGAAGAAAAGACCAAAATGAATGTCAGAAGAGACTCTTAAACTTGGTATTGAATGTAGAGTAGCTAAAGCAAATAGAAGAAATGATGAAGTAAAAGAGCTGAAAAATATTTCAAATGGAGGCTTGAGAAGACAAAGTAAAGTATTATAATGAAGTGTGCAAGTAACTGGAGTTAATAATAATAATAATAATAATAAATTCTTAGCATTTCTCAAGCTGAAAGAATTGAATGATTAGGTACTATGTCAATAACCAAAAGATCAGTGATTCAAATCCACTAGCTACTCCATAAGAGAAATATGTGGCAGTCTGCTTCCATAAAGATTAAAGGTGCAGTGCCTAAGGCATTTGACTGCTAACTAGAAGGCTGGTGGTTCAAACCCACCAGCTGCCCCGCATAAGGAAGATGGGGCCATCTACTTCCATAAAGATTTCCTGCCTTGGAGACCCAATGGAGGTCACTGTCTTACAAACCCTATGAGGCAGTTTTACTCTGTCCTATGGGGTCATGAGTGCAAATCGACTGAATGGCAAAGGGTTTGATTGGTTTTGTACTTTGAAGGCTCTTAATCTAGACCCACTGCAACTCTCAAGTCAAAGGTCACCTCCTTTCATGTGTTTATGATTGTGTGTGATTTAAAAAAAGATTGCCCTGCAGGCAATTCCAAAACCCATGTGTGCCAGAGTAGAACTGTGCTCCTTAAGTTTCGGTTTTCCCCAACCATCAGTGGCATTTTATTTTGGAAGTTTATATGTATTACATAGGTTTTAATTTCCACCATGTCAAATCTACTCCTCTCCCAAAAAACCAATATATGTATTTTTTTAATTAACATATGAAAATCTTTTACCTAGTTTCTCTAATGTCTTAGATTTAAAACAAACAAACATAAACTTAAGTGATGTATTCTCTTGTATGAGCATACTGCTTTTTAAGGAGGATTTAGTCTGTTCACTACCAATTTCTATTTCTTCCTAGGGAGCAAGGGGAAAGATGGTCACTGCTTCTTTTTCCTTTTAATAAATTAATTTCTGGATTAGTGCACACTATTATTCCCCACTTGACACCTTAGACATTTGTTTGTTTGATGTGTTTTCCATTTGGCAAAATTTAACGGGGCTTTGTGTGGGATGTCTATGTGTCAGAAACAACAGTGTTGATGTTCTTGTTTTGACAGAAAATATACAGAGAGGCATACACTTCCAAGAAGAACAAATGTAGGAGACTGAAATAACATGAGCACAGAGTTAAGAAGGCTGATAGACACTACTTGGTTTTGGATTCTGTGGCTATCATCCACTGAACACTACAGTGTAGGCCAGAATATCAATCTATCCAGGAAAAAATTTGGTTAGACACTATGGACTGACAGAGATTTTGCTTCATTTTGTTGAGTATAACAAAGAAGACACATACAAGAAGGAGTAGGGTCATTTGCAGTGAATGTAACCTGTGTCTGAACATTCTGAGCATATCTGTCAACCTAGGTACCAGAAAAGGGAAGAAAAGCATCTTGCTGAAATAAAAATACACTTCCATCTCTAAGTCATCCAAGATCTCAGGCTTTTTTTAGGTCCATGATTTACAAGGTCAAAATGAAGTTTACAGTATGTGTCATTCTAAATCATCTGGAAACTGGTTCCCTAGAGCTTTTTCAGAGGCTCCAAAGACCTGGGTATGCCCAGGAGGGCAGCAATTCTACTCAGAAGTGTATGGATGATGATCTTCACACTGTCCACATGGAAGTCTTGAGTTTGCTTCCACCATCCTTGATTCACCATTTCTGACTCATCTGGCCAAGAAATGGTGTGTCTGTCATTGAGCCATTGGGTGGGGGCTAGGGTCACAAAAATTGGCTGCTGTTCCTGTCTGGTTCCGCACTGGCTATGGCGAGAATTTCAAGCCTCATGAATTTCAAGTGTGGATGAAATTAATCTTCAAACTGCTTTCTGTAGATTGCTGCACCACTTCCACCTGTTCCTGCTGGGTCACCTCCCTAGGTCATGAAGTTTTTGATAATCCTGTATAATTGGTGTCATTATGGTAATCTGGATGCGCCAACTCAGCAAATTTCTTACAGTTCTTTGCAGTATCAGATTACACAATAAATAAGGTAAGCATGGGCTTACTTGTGCTTACTTACTAATCTGTGTGAACACAATTTCACATTTTTTTCACCACATCAGAGGTTCTGCTTCTAGGTATGATTGTCATCTCTCTCTCCCCCAATCCTACAGCACCTTCCCACAGAATTTCATCCTCTTCAAATTTACAATCCCTGACAAGGGA
Organism: Orycteropus afer afer; assembly: GCF_000298275.1. Taxonomy (NCBI): domain Eukaryota; kingdom Metazoa; phylum Chordata; class Mammalia; order Tubulidentata; family Orycteropodidae; genus Orycteropus; species Orycteropus afer. The sequence goes on from NW_006921960.1 coordinate 3,046,549, forward strand.
TGGAGTACCTAGTAAGCAAGGTGAGCACAGGACTACTTGTGTTTGCTTATTAATCTATAGTTTCACATGGTAAAAAAACAATGGTGAGATACATGGTGAAAACCATGTAAAACTGTTCACTATAGATTGGTAAGCACAAGGAAGCCTATGCTTAACTTACTTCTTGGGTAATCCATCCCTGGGTCCTTGGAGCATGCTCCAGTACAGCTCCCACATCATGATCTCCATGCTGGTCTCCAAATACATGTTGGGTAGCTGCCAGGAATCTGGGGAGATCCTTGCCATAGCAAAACCATGGGATCCTCCTCTAGCAATTGCTATATCTGGCGCGGATTCACTGGTCCCTGCCATTCAACTCTTTTATCCCAGGATTTTGTGGATTGGGTCAAGGAGGAAGAAGGACTCCTCTTTCTCAGGTCAGGAAGCTGGGATGGAGGTGAGAAAAAGTAAGGTAACAAGATGGAGGAAAGTGCCATATGGATCTAAGTAGTTCATTTTTTTTGGAAGTAGATCTGCAGGATTTCCTTCCTAGGAACTTCTGAATGGATTCAAAAATTCAACCTTTAGGTTGCAGTGCAGTGCATTAACCATCTGCAGCATCAAGGGCATCCATATATAACACTGTCTTTCATTTAGTCCTTTCAACAATTTTTAGAGAAAAGTTCTGTTAGAGATCAGAGAGAAGTTAAGCAGTTTGCCCAGGTTCAGACATCTAATAAATGGGAGAGATGATATTCAAATGTGACAGTCTTGCTCCAGGGCTTTCTACAATATAACTGTTCTGTCTGCATATCTCAAGTAAATCCTCCATCCTTACCCAGACACACCATCATACTAGTTCATTTTCCCCAATATTTATCATTTTCTATCTGATATTATCTACACTTGTTTGTTTACTTGTGGAGTGTTTGTCTCCCCTTAGGATATACCAGTCTCCAGATGGCAGGGCATGTCTTCCTTTGAGACCACTATGTTTCCAGCACCTACATGAGTGCCTGGAACTTAAGAGACAGGTGATATACAATTTGGAGAAGGGAGGAAAGGAGAAAAGGAAGAATGGGAAAGAAAAAGAAGGTCTGTAATTGCACTGTGTATCAGTGATGCAGAGATGGGTAAGAGTCCCTGACTATGACTAGTTTCCATTGACTAGTCTTTTAACATAAAGTCACCGCAGCAGTACTGAGGATTTTTTTTCCTTGTGAATTAAAATTCCGTTCTCTATACTTCCTTAAAAATTGGGAAAGCATTTTAAATGCCCTATGACCTATTTCTACTTTGGTGAGAAACAGTTGTATCACATTGAGGAAATGGGCTAACAGGGAGATAGAAACTGTGAAATACTTTTTAAAATAGTCTACATGTTTTCTCCTAGCAAGTAATTTCTAACAAAGGTATTGATTTTTCAAAGAGTTCAGTAGTTCAGGAGCTACTGAAGTTAAAAAAAAAAAAGAATAAAACTATGGTAAAAAAATATTCTTGCATGAGATATTTATAATTTAAAAAGTCCTCAGTACAACAACTCTTAAGATTGATACTAATTCCATGAACTTGAAGCAATGCTTAAAATGATGATGATAAGGCAGTGAAGAAAGATAATCAAATTTGTATCTCAGAATAATACAGCCACAGTAGTCAAAATTGTCTGGTATTGGTACAATGACAGACACATAGACCAATGGAATAGAATTGAGAACCCAGAAATAGATCCATCAACCTATGCTCAGCTGTTCTTTGACAAAAGGCCTAAATCTATTAAATGGAGAAGAGAATGTTTGTTTAATAAATTGTGCTGGTAAAACTGTATATCTATTTGCAGAAAAATGAAACAAGATCTGTACCTCACACCACACACAAAAACTAACTCCAAATGGATCAAAGACTTAAATGTGAAACCTAAAACTATAAAGTTCCTCAAGGAAAAACTAG
>NW_006921960.1:3049209-3080154 GCF_000298275.1 Orycteropus afer afer
TGCTGAGTGAAATAAGTCAATCACAGAAGAACAAATATTATATTAATCTGTTATTGTAAAAATCAAGGAACAGTTTATATATGGAAGGAAATTTTCCTTGTTGGTTACCAGGGGTGGGAAGGTAGGGTAGGGAACACTGTTAGATAGGTAGAGATAAGTACTGATTTGGGTGAAAAGAAGGGCAATGTACCAAGTGTGAATGATCAACATGGTGGCATCGAGGAAGAGGAAGACATAGAGAGGTACATAGGAGGTGCAGACAACAAAGATGAACCCTTTTGCACATACAGTACTGCGTTGTCAGTGAAGGCAATCACGGGTATATGGGTGGATAGATGGGTGGAACAGAGTGAGCTATTAGGTATGTCTATGCAGCAGGGAGTGTACCCAAGACAATGTATAGGGTTGGCAGACAACGGTCTGCAAATGTATTTGTATGTTCTGTAAGAATTCCCAGGTATATAGTAGAGCTGACAAGGAGCAAGTTTGTAGTCACTGCTTAGTCACAGCCAGCTACCCAGAGGGACCAAGTAGTTGAACCTGTGGGCTCGGGGCCATAGTCACAGGGGACATCAAGCTCAATTGGCATAACAAACTACACAAAACATTGTTCCACCTCTTACTTTGGCGAATAGCAACTGGGATCTTAAAAGCTTGCAAGCTGCCATCTAGAGATGCAACGATGGGTCTCTTCTCATCCAGAGCAAAGAAGAATGAAGAAAACCAAAGATTCATGGAAACAATTAGTCCTCACGACTGGTACACCATACAATCCTCAGCCTATACAACTATAAGACCAGAAGAACTAGATGGTGCCCGGCTACCACTGTCAACCACTCAGAGGGGGATCTATGTAGGAGATCCTGGATAGAAAGGGAGAACAATGTGGAACATAACTCAAAATCATTTGGAAAAAAATAAAAGGGGGACCATGTTTGCTGGTCAGATGGAGCCTGGTGGAACCCCTGAGACTATGGTCTCTAGCTGCCCTTCAAGTCTGGAATTGAACCCACACCTGTGACTTCCAGCCAAACAAAAGACAGGCATATGAGTTGAACATGTACCTGAGGTAGATACAGTCCTTGGAGAGAACAATCATGGGAGAAAGAAGGGGGTGTTTATGCACAGGGAGACAGTTCAGAGGGGAGGAGTGCATGGAGAGATGGACACAGGGAAGAGATAACTATCAGGAGGAAGTGGGAGGGGAACTGTTGCATTGGGGTAAATTGTAGTCAATGTTATGAGACAACGTGTGTGTGAACTGCTGTATGGAAAGTGAATTTGCTCTGTAAACTTTCACCCAAATCACAATTTAAAAAAAAAAAAAGGAATAATACTTTCATAGAACAAGTTCTATTTGATAGAAGAAACAGAACAAGAATAAAACAAATTCTTTTCAAGTGCACATAATTGTTAATCACAGTGTGGTGCAGATTTGCAGGGCTGCAGTGGAAAAGCAAGGCTATACAGTGAAAGAAAACTCTCATCTATAGAAGAGAAGAATACAGATGAGTGAGTGCTTTGGATACATCAAAAGACTGATAAATTCTACCACACAAAAACATTTTTAAATAATAATCTTTATAGCAAAACCACCATAAGCAATGGCAAAAAAAAAAAAAATGACAAGTGGACATAAATATTTGCAACTCATATCACAAACCAATAAACAATAAAGAGTACCTACTATTTGATAATAAATGACCTAATAAAATAGGCAAACAATATGCACAGACAGTTTGTGGAAAATGAAACACAAATAACTCTTAAGCACATAAATAAGAGAGTAAGAAAGATGAAAATTAAAACTACTCTGAAATACTATTCAGAAAAAGAAAACTGAATGAGTGCTTTGAAAGATTTCTGTTCAAAGAAAGCTTTACACTTATAAGAAATAAACCACCATGCATTAATTTAAAATAGAGAGTGAGCAAGCTTACGCAGGACTAAGCCCAGGGATGTGTTTAACCCATCATTGCCAAAACAAAAGTAACTAGGTGGCACCTATGTGGGGAGAAAATGATGATAGCAACCATTTGAAATGAGCACTTGGTGACTAATGAATGCCAGATAAAGTTTTGATCATAATACTCATCAGCAAGAGTGGAATGAAAGGCAGGATTTGACTGGAATATCTGAAGCCCAGTGCTGCAGAAATCCTGGATTGCAAACTCCTATCATGTAAACACTGCATTTGCTATTTTTTTTTTTTTTTTTGGCAGGATGAGAGGAAGAGATCAGTTTGTCTCAGCAAAAGAATCAACTTTTAAATGTAAAGATTTACATTTAAATTTAACATATCTCATAACAAACCACCCAAATAATAACTGGAATAGTTTTGAAAGAAAAGCCAAGAAAATTGGTTATAAATGATATGAAGATAGTAAGAATATTTGTAGGGAATAGTAAAATTGTCTCTCAAATTCAGGCATTTGTTCACCAAATATTTATTGATAAACTGCAATGTGCCATGTAGTGTCCTTGACCACAGGGAGCTCAAGGTAGAGAAAGTGAACATTTAAACAAGCAATAAAGGATAAATGCATACATATATAGTTGTATCTCTGTCTATGTGTACATTTATACTGCTGCCAGACTTCATAGACTTGAATCCACTCATTAATTGGGTGGCCTTGTTGTTGTTGTTATGTGCCATCGAGTCGGACTCATCTCATAGTGACCCCTCTTTGGGTTTCCGAGGCAGTATCACCACGGAAGTAGATTACCCCATCTTCCTTCCGAAGAGTGGCTGGTGGGTTTGAGCTGCCAGCCTTCTGATTAGCAGTCAAGTGCCTTGGGCACTACGCTACCAGAGCTCCTTAAGCAAGTCAATTATCCTCTCAGTGTCTCTGTAAAATAAGGATCATAACAGATCTTCTTTGGCTTGTGGTGAAGATTAAATGAGTAAATCATGTATACTATTTAAAAGAGTGCCTGAATCTAGCCTGAAACCAGAACTAAATGGAGCCCAGCTTCCACTACCTACAGTTCACAATAAAAGGTCCTGGATAGAAAGGGAGAAAAATGTAGAACAAAATTAAAATTCCCAAAAAAGTCAAGTTTTACTCGACCGATAGAGACTAGAGAAACACCCTGTGACTATTGACCTAAGATACCCTTTGAATGTGGAATTGAAGCCATTCCCAGTGGCCACTTTTCATTCAAATAATAGAATGGTTTATAAAATAAAAAATATTGTCTGTGAGTACTGTTCTCCCTTAAGTAACCACCTACATGAGACCAAACGATCAACATTTACCTTAAACCAAAGACGAGAAGCTAAGGAGGGGTAGGGAAGCTAGATTAATGGAAACAGAACAGAATGGAAATAATGAAGATGTTGACACATTGTGAAAAATGTAACCAATGTCCTGGAATAATTTGTATAAAAATTGTTAAATGGGAACCTAATTTGCTGTGTAATCTTTCATCTAAAATACATAAAATATTTTTTTAAAAAGAGTGCCTGACATACAGTATTACTCAAATTGGGTATTGTTAGTTTTATTGATACAGATGAAATAAAATGGTACATACATAAATATATTAAATATATCTTATGAAATATAAGTTAATATAATGAAAAAAGATAAGATGCAATTCATCTATCCCAAACACATCACTCACATTCTCTATTTAAGGACCTAATTAGAAATTGTATACATTTTAATAGAAAAGCAAGATCCTAAAAACTACCATTTCAAATTCACTGTAGAACCACAGTAAACATGAATTAAATTAGTACTGAAAACAAAAGTAAGAAATGAACATCATTAACATGTAAATAAGAAATGCATGGAATTTTGAGGAGCTTTTTTATTGGATATGTTGTAGAATACAATTAAGGTCATATATTTACTTGTTCAAATATATTTAGCAAATTATTATCTCATGATGTAATTTGATTTTTCTTTGTATGTTCTACAAATGTTTAAGTGTCTAATGCATACAAGGAATTATGTGGGCAATGTGGAGATGATAAAATGTACAAGATAAAGGCACTCTTTCCTCTCAAGGGACTGACTGTCTAGGAGAGGAGCACACATTTCTGGAAATTAACAGAGATTGGGACCTTATTTCTTTGTTACCGTATGATGTTTTATATTCTGAAATCCAGATAATACTGGATTTCAATACCTTTGTCAAGTTAGCAAATATGTACTAGTGTATCTATTCAGCTCTTCCTCTTACTTTCACTATTAACTACCCTCAGGACTCTCAGACAAGGCACTCTGCAGCCTATGTTCCACTGTACGCACTTGTCCTTCTACCCTCAGATTCTTCCAAAAATAGTCCTTCGAGCTCCTTACCTGCCTTATCAGGTAAAGTTTTTTCTTTGAGGAGTTAACTTTCCCTGAAGTTTTACTGTGAAGAGATGGTTCGTTCTCCCACATCTGACACACCATGACGTTCAGGAATTATGTTAAAAATCTTACAGTTCCCACTGCTGCTTCCAGACTGTTACTTGGGAAATTCCAACTAATCCTTGGATGTTCGTTTTATCTTGCTTATATTAACCTCTGCCATTCATGGCAGTGAGTTTGGTTTAGTTTATTCATTGTTGCCATTTTCTGCCCCTTTTTTTTCCTTCAGTGAAGATTTTGTGTCCTCTCCCTAAAAACTTTGCTATCATTTTATGATCAACATCAATATCTACATGAACAAGCTATTCAATAATATAGACTCAAAGTTCCTGAACTTATTGTTTCTCTCCACTTCAGTGACCTCTCCATAGCTATGACAAAGCCTAGTCATCATGGAAAATTGCTCTACTTTGAAATTTTCAACTCCAATATGTCATTCTCTGATCATAGCCATCTACTCTTCCAGCTCTCTCAACACTTTACTCCCAATACATATATTTTTTAAGACCTCCAATTTCTCAACTTTATCCTTGACATTTTGACAATGTCTTTCAACTCTTGATTTTCTGCCCTTCTTACTCAGCCACACACTTGGTGGGTGACATCAATCACCCTCCTGCCAGCACTCTTCATATCCCTGTATTCTTACAAAGCATTTATCTTTTAAATTTCCATACTCCTGATTATTTCAGCCATCTGATTTCTCTTTTCGTAATTACTGGCTGGTAATTCACACTCAGGGAAATTACATCTTGCTGTATATTGGTTGCACAACCAATCTGGGATTCTCAACTAGGACCAATACCCTCTTCAGCAAATAGTACCTTCTTCCATTTCACACCATAGCTACTCCAAAATTTTATTATTCTCCTCTGTTCCCTCCACCCCAATTTCTTCCCTCTCTTCAACATCACAGAAGAAATTGAGTCTGCTAGACATGAACATCCCTAATTCTTTACCGATCTATTAGCTCATCTGTTCTCCATCTCATTATTCTCAAAGAAAGAGCTGTGCTTCTGCTTAAGACGGATTCTGCCATCTATATTTTTAATTAGATTTTATCACATTCACATTTCATAACCTTATTGTTCTTGTTATATACTTTTATTATCTAATTCTGTGTCAGTTCCTTCCTCACAACCTGAAAACAGTTCTATATCTCTCATTTAAAGCAAATCTCCTCTGGTCCTTCAGAATCTCAGTAGCTATCACCCTCTCCACTGTTCTCCTTCCTGTCATTGTCAAACCCTTTGTAGTGTCAAACCCTTTGTAAAACAAAACAAAAACAAGCAAGCACAAAGTTGTATCCATAATTTCTTCTTCCTTTCTTTTCTTTTCTTTTTTAAATACATTTTATTGAAATATAATTTGTATACAGTGAAATACACAAAAGTGACGTGGGTCAATGCATTTTTTTTTTTTTTTTTTTTTTTTTTGCAGTTGTTGTTGTTGTTGTTATGTGCCGTCGAGTCAACCCGACTCATAGCGACCCCTCCTTGGGTTTCCGAGGCAGTATCACTACGGAAGTAGGATTGCCCAACCTTCCTTCCGAGGAGTGGCTGGTGGGTTTGAACCGCCAGCCGTCTGGTTAGCAGGCAAGTGTCTTAGCCACTATGCTACCAGAGCTCCCCTCCTTTTCCCTCCCACCCCTGGTAACCAACAAAGAAAGTTTCCTTCCATATATAAACCTTTCCTTTTTAAAATAAACTAATACTATATTTGTCTTTCAATAATTGACTTAGTTCACTCAACATAATGTCCTCTAAGTTCATCCATGTTATGTTGTGTTTTGCAGATTCTACATTATTCTTTAGTATTGCATAGCATTCCATTATGTGTATATACCAAAATTTGTTTATCCATTCTTCTGTTGATGGGCACATAGATTTTTTACATCTTTTTGCTATTGTAAATAGTGCTGCAATAAACATGGGTGTGCACACATATCTGTTCTTGTCCTGGTCTCACTTCTTTAGGATATATACCTAGCAATGGGATTGCTGGGTCAAACGGTGTTTCTAATTCTAGGTTTTTAAGGAATCGCCCTACTGCTTTTCACAGTGGTTGTATCATTTCACAGTCCCACCAGCATTGTATGAGAGTTCTAATCTCTCCACATCCTTACCAGCTTTTGTTATTTTCTGTCTTGTTGAACTTTGCCATTAGTGCTGGAGTGAGATGGTATCTCATTGTTTTGATTTGCACCTCTCTGATAGCTAATAATCATAAGCATTTCTTCATGTATTTATTGGCTGCCTTTGGCTGATCATCTTTGGTGAAGTGTATATTCATGTCTTCTGCCCATTTTTTAATTGAATTGTTTCTTTTTGTGCTGAGTGTGTTGGAGTTTTCTATAAATTTCAGAGATAAGTCCTTTTTCAGATGTGTTGTTGCGAGATATTTTTTCCCAATTTGTAGGTTCTCCTTTTACTCTTTTAGCAGTGTAATTATTGACAAGCATGAATTTGTTGCTTTCATTTTGTTATGTGCTTTTTTGTGGTGTTGCTGGTTTCTTTGTTCCATGTAATTTTCTGTGCTGAGCTGTTTTGTTTATGAATCATATTATCTCTTCCTTCTTTGTTGTTGTTTTAATATTTGCTAAATATTTGTGCTGGTCCTCTTTTTTATTTTGATGTGAAAGTTTATCATTTTTCTTCGAGGTTACCCTGTGATTTATAACTTTCTTCCCAAGTTTAGAACAGTCCGTTCTATCTTGCACTTAACTTGACTTCCCTACCATTTAGAAGTTCTGTAACAACACAGTATTTTCCCTCTTTTCGGTTCGTAGTCGGCCTCATTTGTCAATTGATGCCTCTGGTTTCCTATTTACAATCTTGTAGGCTTTTTTTTACTTTAGTTACTTCCATAATGGGGTTGGTTGCTGGGTTATGTCATCATGTGTGTTAATGGTTAGTTGTTATTTGCTGTTTTGGTTCTCTGTCCAAAGGACTCCCCATAGCATCTCTTGTAATGTTGCTCTGGTTTTAACAAATTCCCTTAATTTCTGCTTATCTGGAAATGTCCTGATTTCACCATCTTATTTGAGGGACAATTGTGCTGAGTACATAAATCTTTGTTAGAAATTTTTCTCTTTCAGGGTTTTATATATACCATCCCATTGTCTTCTCACCTACATGGTTTCTGCCAAGAAATCTGAGTTTAGTCTTACTGGTTGCCCCTCATAGGTAACTTTTCATTTTCACTGTTCTGCTTTCAGGATTCTTTCTTTGTTTTTGGTTTAGGTGAGTTTGATGATGATATGTCTTGGTGATTTTATTTTGGGTCTATCTTGTTTGGGGTTCGTTGGACTTCTTGAATGGATATATTTTCATCTTTCATCATATCAGGGAAATCTCTTGCAACAAATCTTTGACAATTTTCTCTGTGGTTTTATTTGTCTCCTCCTGTTCTGGAACTCCAATTACAGGTTGGTTATTCCTTTTGATGGTATCCCACATGAACCTTAGGCTTTCTTCATTTTGCTTTGATCTTTTTTTCTGATTGATCCCTGTTCTGGTTACCTAGTGCCACTCTGACAGGAAATATACCACAGATGGAATGGCTTAAACAAACAGGAATTTATTCTTACAATTTGGAGGCTTTAAGTCTAAGTTCAAAGTGCCAGGCTCTAGGGGCTGGGTGAAGGTCCCTCAACCTGGGGGTCCAGTTCTGCCTCCTGCTCCCGGCCCACTGGAACTAGAGGCATTTCTTCCCTCAGACAGCTGCTAGCTGCTGAGGCTGAGAAGCCCCAAGGTTGACAAGTAAAAAGGCACAGTCCCGATGTTACCAAACCACATGGCAGGCCATTTTAAGTCCCAAGATTGGCAGAGCATAGCAGGCTGCTGAGCAACAGCACAGCTACATGCAAGGTCCAAACGTTCCACAGGCTAGAGGCCATTACCAAGGCTTCTCTTTATATACAGGAAGCAGACCACATCTCAAAGGCAGCAACTCAGCTGCTTGTGGTAGATCCCACCATGGAGTTGATTGCCAGTCTCCTCATGGGGAATAACTACCACCAGATGCCCAGTCAATCAACAAGGCCCAGCCAAGTTGACACAAAAACATAACTACCACAATCCTTTTCCAACAAAGTATTGAGGTATTTACCTTCAATTTCATTAATTCTGTCTTCCATTGATTCAATTCTACTCCTTTGCCCGTTCAATGTGTTATCTATTTCTGAAAATTTAGTACTAATCTTCTGGATTTCTATGTGTAGATTTTGTAGCATTTCTAATTTTTCATTTATTTTATCATTTTGTTCTTGTATTGTCTTTCAAAATTTTTCTAGGATTTTCTCTGTGTTTTTCTCAATTTTGTCAGTGGTTTCCTTGATATGTCTCTCACTCTGTTGAAGGTACCTAAATATAATTCTTTTGAATTCCTTATCAGGGAGTTTCAATGCTGCTTCTTCCTCAGGGATGTGTTCTGGGTCTGTATCCTGGTCCCTTGTTTCTTCTACTTTATCTTGCTTCTTTATGTGGACTGTGATGGCCTGTTGTCTCTGTGACATTGTAACTTTTTTGTGTTTATATTTAATTGGTGATTGTATGTTGTAGTGACTTGCCCATGATTTTTGTTTTCTTTAGATGTTATCTAAGTAAGTAGGGTACTGTGCTCTATTTGCTAGTTGGCTGCACTTATACACTCGCCACCTGTCTCCTTTCCTGTTGTTAGCCTCCTATATGTCTCTGCCATCTTTGGAAAATGGAGCTTATTCTTAGTTCTCTGGTATCCAAATAGGAATGTTTTCCCTTTAAATATCCAAAATGGCCACCACTTGTAAACATTTAAAATGACTGTGCCCTTGGTCTCTTTAAATATCCAAAATGGCCACCACTTGCAAATGATCAAAATAGCTGTGCCCTCCAGATAGTCAAAAGTCCACAGCTCAGGTTGTCTCCCTCCTTGCTGTTTCCCTTCCCAGTCATAGGCCATCAGCACAGTCATCTCTGCAGACCTTGGCAACCAAGGCTGATCTTTAGATTAATTCTCAAGTCCGAACACCACTTGGAAATATTCAGGCTGTTGGTGCCATCAGAGTAGCTGACAGTCCGCAGCTCCATCTGGCTCCATACTCATTGTTTTCATTTAGGTTTTTCCACAAGTTGGTGCCTAATCCACTTCTGTGCACTTCCTTTCAAAGCTCAGGGCTCCAAGATTATCACCTGTATCCCAGTCAATTGGTTTCTTTTTTCTTTGTTGAAAAAGGTCTATGTAGCTTGTCTGCCTATACTGCCATCTTACCGGAAGTCCCTTTCTTTTCATATACTGTACTTCTCTACCTATCTGCCTCAACCCTCCACTGAAAATGGTCTGGTAAAGATTATCCACATCAGTCAGGTTCCTTGAAGAAAACACACACACTGAAAAGCATAATTGAATGGAGTTTAAAGAAGGGACTCTCTACAAGGGTATAGGCATGGTTCACAAGCAGTTCTGGTGGTACAGGGCCTAAGGCATTTGACTGCTAGCCAGAATGTTGGCAGTTCAAACCCACCAGCTAGTCTGTGGAAGCAAGATGGGGCAAACTACTTCTATAAATATTTACCTCCTTGGAAACCCAATGGGGGTTGCTATAGGTCAAATTGACTCGTGGCAGTGGGTTTGGTTTTGGTTTAGGCAAGGTTCACAGGAGCCCTGGTGGTACAGTTGTTAAGTCTTTGGTTAGTAACCAAAAGATCAGTGTTTCAAACCCATCAGTCACTCCATGGGACAAAGATATGGCTGTCTGTTTCCATAAAGATTACAGCCTTGGAAACCCTATAGGACACTTCTACTCTGTCCTACATGGTTGCTATGAGTCAGAATTGACTGGACACAAAGAGTTTGGTTTTGGTTTAGGCAGGGTTCAGAATACTAACAAGGGATGGTGAAGTACTACAGGGTGAGTAATAGGTAGAAGTGACTAATCCCATAGGCCTTTATGAGGCAAGGAACCAGTAACACCTGTAACTACAGAAAAGAGCTGCCCAATGACTTTTAGCTTTTGAGAAAGACAGTCCTTGTCAATCTCTAGGCCAGTAGGGAGAGAGTTAGGGAAATAAATACTCTGAGCTCTATCTCCTCCTGCCCTCTTATCTCTTTTCAGTGCCTCTCATTGTCAAATCCTACAGGAAGCCAAAAGGCAAGGCAGCCCTGTTGATAAGGTCTCTTAAGTCAATCTTCCTAGCACATAGCAAGGTGGAAGAGAATAAAAAGTGGATTTTGAGAAGAAAATGGAGAATATCAAACAAAACTTCCTAACCACCTGTAGACTCTTAATCTAGAGTGGACTCTACAGTCATGCTACTTTTCTTTTGGTGTATGTGTGGGGCTCCATTGCATGCTGATGACCACTCCCAAATTGAAACTCCTCCCTTGTTTTTCACACCACCACTCTGGTAGTGTAGTACCTAAGGCATTTTACTGCTAACCATAAGGCTGGTGGTTCAAACCCACCAGCCACTCCTTGGAAGGAAGATGGGGCAATCTACTTCCGTGGTGATACTGCCTCAGAAACCCAAGGAGGAATTGCTGTGAGTTGGATCCAACTCGACTGCAGTGAGACTACTAATTCTCCTCTGCTTCTGTGGCCGTTCTTTCTTCAGTCTTATCTTTTGGCTTTTCTTTCTCGGTATGGTCCTTGTATGTTGGTGTTTTCTTGGATTAATTTCTTCCCCAACCCCCTCCTTTGGGTTCTGTTATTCATTCTGATGGCTTCAGCTACTACTTTACTAAAGTTTCTGCACCAGGTCATTCTTTGTTGTGGGGCACCGTCATGTGCATTGGATGGCATTTGGCAGCATTCTTCCCTTGCTTCTACTCACTAGATGCCAGAAGCACCACTAACCTAATGTAACAACTAAAACTTCCTCCAGACATTGACAAGTGCCCCTCGAAGGTAAAATCAACCCCCACTCCATTAAGAACCACTTACCTTTACACATAACATACACTTTACCTCCTGAATTCCACTTAGATGGAAATTTAATTACCCATTATTCCTTGCCCAGATGCTACACTCACTTCCTAACTTCCAATCTTCACACTCATACCAGAATTATCTACAAATAAAGTGGGTGATGGAGCCAATCCCACAGCTGCCAGGATTTTTCCCACAGTTCAAAAGTCTTCTTGAAACATTTGTGAGGTGAATGAAAGGTAGTAGAATGTAAAGATTCTTGTCTCACATACTGAAAAAACTGGGGATATAGTCTCTTTTTTGATGACCTGTGGCTTGTGGGAGTGAAGTGACTGTGTGTCAGAATACTGTAAATCTCATTGCTAGGAAAAGATATTCTTTCAAAGACTGATCAACAGCAATCTTTTTTTAGTTAATTCTCAAGAAATTAGTCTCTAATTGAAATTTTTAAACTGAAAATATTATAAAGACTACCATGTCACTGACATGAGTTTAGATAAAGATATACAGGTTTAATGACTAGATAGTTTTTTTTTTTTTTTTTACTGCAAGTCATCTTGAAAGATTTCAGTATAGTATATATTTATACAATTATCATTTTAACTTTATTTTTCAAGATAGTTATGTCTTAAATGACCCTTATGCCGTTAATAATAAGAACATTTTTAAAATATTTACGAGCAAATATAATAGGAGCTCTGGTAGCATAGTGCCTAAGGCATTTGACTGCTAACCAGAAAACTGGCAGTTTAAATCCACCAACCACTCCTCGGAAGGAAGGTTGGGCAATCTATTTCCGTAGTGATACCACCTTGGAAACCCACTGAGGGGTCGCTATGAGTCGGGTCCGACTCCACGGCACATAACAACAAGAGCAAATACATTTGTTGGGGACAACTGCATTGAATGCCCTGTTATAAAAGCACTTCACAAACAAGCTAAAGATTAAATTCCTAATACCTATATAAAGGCCAAAACTATATATGCTATGATTACTAAAGAATTTATATGAGGGTGATAGTATCCATGTCTTGAAATAGTAACTTTGAAGACACCAAATAACACTGTCAATATTTTTATAATTTTTCAAATATACAATCATTTCACACACATTATCTCATTAGATTCTAAAAATTGCCCCCCAAAGTAGACAGAGAAATGATTTTAATATGTCTTCCTTAAGGATGGAGAAATAGAAGTGTTTATACAGATAGTAGTTCATACAGGTTTATACAGCTAGTAAGGTTTGAACTTAAACTTGGACTTAGTTTCATGCTTTGCACATTACATCATACTTTTTACCAGTGTAGTGCCTAAGGCACTTGACTGCTAACCAGAAGGCTGATGGTTCAAACCCTTCAGCCACTCCTCAGAAGGAAGACTGGGCAATCTACGTCCATAGTGATAATGCCTCAGAAACCCAAGGAGGGGTCATTATGAGTCTGAGATGACTCGATGGCACATAACAACAACAACAACAATCACCAAAATGAAGAAAGCATTAACAACCATATTTGGTATTTTCTAAGATTAGAAGATCTGTATTAATATATTTCAGGCTTATATGTCAATTTTGTGAAACAAAATAAAACAAAACAAAACACAAGTTACCTGGAATCCAGAGAAAGCATTTGTAAGTCTCACAACTATGTGGAGGCTCTGGCTCTACAGTGGGAGTTAAGCATACTCAGTTTTTAATGATGGATTTCCTTATTTGGACAATAGCATTTAAGAAAAACATTAAACTTTATTTTTACTCGAGGCTGTCAGCTATACTGTCAAAAGCTGTTGATTTTCAGGGCTTTATTTATTTAGGCCATGGTATAGGAAAAACTTTTTAAAAATGAATTTTTCTTAATCCAAGTGTTATTCTCTAGGCTATTTTATTTCTGAATGTCCACTCCAAATCCTGGAACACATTGGCTTGATTTAAAAACTTTATTTCAAATACAGTAATTTGTTTTTAAAGATTTACATTTACTCATTCTTGATAACACACAATTATTTTCCCTACAAGTTTCCTGTTCTAACAAATTAGATGCACTTCCAACACACAGTGATAATTACATGTGAAACTGACCTTGATAGGTAATTTTACTCCAGAGATTTACATAATATATTGAGTAAGTCCCTCAGAAATTAGAAGAGTAAGAACATGTCTGTATTTTGCATATACCATTTGTTAAAAATAATACAGAGGATACCATTTGTGCTCATGATTTTTCCTCCAATATCCTTTCTCCCTATTTTGTGCATTTTAGGAGACAGAGGATTTTTGGCTTTAATGTTGTCACTTTTGTTTCGGTGGAGAAGTATTGGAGAAGTTTTAAACTTCCATTGGGCAGAACCTAAGGAAGCAGCAGTGAATTTCTGCCTATTTGAAACCAAATTAATATTATTACACTTCTTAGTTCCAGGCTAAAAAAGTAAAAATTGAACTAAATCCAAACATAAGAATACTCACCAGAAACATAAGTGATTTTAACTCAATAGTTAAAACAAACATATTGTCAGCTTAGACATTTTTCAAAACCAAGTACTGGTTATTCAAAAGAGATATACTTAATGTATTAAGCTACTGAAAAGTTGGAAGTAAGGTGATAGGAAAAGATATATCAAGCAAATACAACTTATAAAAACCCAAGAACAGATAAATTAATATCAAGCTAGTAGCTTAAAGAGAAAAAGCATTATTAGATATAGAAATGGTATAACACAGTGACAAAATGGTACATTTCACCAGGAAGATCTAAGAATTCTAAACATTTATATACCTAGTAAAGTGCCACAAAATATACACAATAAAATTTGATAGAATATATAGAGAATTTGATAAATCCACCATCAGAGATTTTAGCACTGTTTTAGCAACTCTTGATAAAGCAATAAAAATTTATTATTCTTACAGATATTAGCCATGGCTCATAGTATTTGTCTATATCACTTTTTCCTACCCTTGTAACTATGAACTACTGACCTTCTAATCCTTCTTCCTTATTTATCAAAAAATTGGACTCACATGTTTGTCTTACTTATCTAGTGCTACTATAACAGAAATACCACCAATGGATGCCTTTACAAACAGAAATCTATTTTCTCACAGTTTAGGAGGCTACAAGTCTCCATTCAGGGTTCCAGCTCTATGGGAAGGCTTTGTCTTACTTTTTGTTCTAGTCCTTGTCTCTTCTGACCCTCTGCTTCTGGGCAGTCTTCATGTGGCTTGCATCTCTCTTCCTCCATCTCTGCTGCTTTAATCTGCTCATTTTACATTTTGTGAAAGATTGACTCAAGACACACCCTACACTAATCTTGTCTCTTTAACATACAAATCATTCCCAAATGGTATTATAACTACAGCCATAGAGGTTAGGATTTACAGCAATAATTTAGGTGACACAGTTCAAACCATAACATTCTATCCTTTTCCTACCACCACTGCATTCAAGTCAAGTCCAACTCATAGCGACCCTTTGGTGGTGGTGTGGTTAAAGCATTGGGCTTTAACCAAAATGTCAGTGGTCTGAACTCACCAGCTGCTCCATGAAAGATGAGGCAGCCAGCTGCCATAATGATTTACCTCCTTGAAAGCCCTCCGCAGCAGTTTTACTTTGTCCTAAAGGGTCCCTATGAGGAGATGAGTTCTACCCTTTGGTCCCCAAAATTCATGTCCTTGCCACATTCACCCTATGGCACCATCTCAAAAGCCTTAAGTCCACTCCAAGACCAAAATCTCATCTTCTGAACATTTAAACCAAACATGGATGAAACTTTAGGCATATTCCATCATGGTGAAAATTCTTCCTCATCTGTGAACCTGTGAAATCTAGAATACAAGTTATCTGCTTCCAAAGTACAATGATGGGACAAGCACAAGGTAGACATTTCCATTAAAAATCACAGAAATTGTAGGGAAAGAAGGGATCATACGCACCAAGCAAGTCCAAAACCTAGCAGAACAAGTTACATTAGCTCTCAAAGCTTGAAAATAATCTTCAGGTCTCTAAGACCACCTGGCTAACAGCCCCAGTAGCCTCCAAACTCTGCGTACTGACTATGCCCTCTGGATTCTAGGTGAAAGCCAGTCAGCCCTGGGCTACAGCTTTGCCTTCCAGGCTTACTAGGATGCCAACTCTGCTTCCTAGGCTTTGAGCAGCCCTGTTCTCATAGTCCATTTGAGTGGTGACCCCACCCTCTTACCCTGGCAGGCCTCATCTTCTACCCCTTAGGCAGATAGTCCTGCCATTTCAACTTTGGGCAGTGGCCTCATCTCCCTGCCACAACTTAATGGCAGCCTCATACTCTGAGTTGGCAAAGATTTGACTCTGAAACCTAGGAGGGTATAGCCCCATCCTTTGAGATCCAGTAGACCATGACCTCATCCTTTGAAATTGAGAAGGCTCTGCTTCCCATACTCCTTCTAACAGTCCTGCTGATCTCTGAGTTACTCCAAGGATGTTGTTGTTGCTGTTGTGTGCCGTCGAGTCGGACCTGACTCATAGCGACCCCTCTTTGGGTTTCCAAGGCAGTATCACTACAGAAATAGATTGTCCCATCTTCCTTCTGAGGAGTGGCTTGTGGGTTTGAACTGCCAGCCTTCTGCTTAGCAGTCAAGTGCCTTAGCCACTGTGCTACCAGAGCTCCCACTCCAAGGATAGTCCTTTTCTTTTCTTGGAGATCAACTGATGTATTTCCTTTGGCCTATTTCCTGCCTGTGGAATTCCAAGAGGCAGATAACATACTTTCCTTTAGTTCTTTCTCTGTACCCTTCTGTCTAAGCTGATGATTTTTCTGCTATGGTAATTTGTTAGATCCATCAGTCACAGGCTTAATCTCTTTAACAAAAGATTGTGTAGTCTTGCCCTTGGTGAACATTCTAGGATGTGTGTCCTTAGTTTATACAAGATAATTTTTAAAACTTTAAGTTTTGTTTTCATTTTGTACAGTTCATTTTTAAGTCCATCTCTTTCCTCTCACATTCTATTATAAGCTGGAAGGAGAAACCATGTGGCCTCTTTAAGATCTTGCTTAGAAATTTCCTCAGCCAAATATCCAAGTTCATTACTTACAAGTTCTACCTTCCACCAAACATTTGTCACTACATAAAAAGCATCATCCTTCCTTAGTGTCCAATCGCATGCTCATCATTTCCTTTTAAATCCTCACCAGAAGTACATTTAACGTCCACATTTCTAGCAACATTCTGTTGTTGGCACCATGTGTATTCCCAACGATGATAGAGAATTTCTCTGTAGCTCTCCTTACTTCTTTAAGAGTCTTCACCAGAACTGCCTTTGATGTTCATAATTCTACCAACAGTCTCACAAGGCTTTTACTTAAAAAAATTTCTTCCAGCCTCCACCAAATTCCAAAAACACTTCCACATTCTAGGTATTTGTTAGAGCAGCAACCCCACTTCTTGGGACAAAATTATGTCTTAGTTATCTAGTGCTGCTATAACAAAAATACCACAAATAGATGGCTTTAAAACCCAGAAATTTATTTTCTTACTGTTGAAGAGCCTAGAAGTCTGAATTCAGGGTTCCTACTCTAGATAACATTGAGAAAAATGGGAATTCCAGAACAAGTAATTGTACTCATGAGGAACCTGTACAAAGACTAGGAGGCTGCCATTCGAACAGAACAAGGAGATACTGCATGGTTTGAAATCAGGAAGGGTGTGTGTCAGGTTTGTATCTTTTCAACATACTTATTTAATCTGTATGCTGAGCAAATATTTTGAGAAGCTGGACTCATGAAAAAGAGCATGCCATCAGGATGGGAGGAAGAATCATTAACAACCTGTGATACACCGATGACACAACTTTGCTTGCTGAAAGTGAAAGTGACTTGAAGCACTTACTGATGAAGATTGAAGAATACAGTCTGCAGTATGGTTTACATCTCAATATAAAGAAAACAAAAATCCTCACAACTGGACCTATAAGCAACATCATGATGAATGGAGAAAAGATTGAAGTTGTCAAAGGCTTCACATTGCTTGGTTCTACAATCAACTCCAATGGAAGCAGCAGTCAGGACATCAGATGATGTATAGCACTGGGCAAGTTGGCTGCAAAGGATCTCTTTGAAGTGCTGAAGAGCAAAGATAGCTCCTTGAGAACTAAGGTGCGCCTGACACAAGCAATGGTATTGTCAAGTGCCTCATATGCATTTGAGAGCTGGATAACAAATAAGGAAGACTGCTTTTGAATTGTGCTGGTGAAGAATGCTGAAAGTACCATGCACTGCTAAAAGAACTAACAAATCTGTCCTAGAGGGAGTGCAGCTGGAATGCTCCTTGGAAGAAAGAAAGGCCAGACTTCATCTCACCTACTTTGGTCATGTTGTCAGAAGAGACCACTCCCTGGAGAAGGATGTCATGCTTGGTAAGGTGCAGGGTCGACAAAAGAGGGGAAGGCCTTCAACAAGATGAATTGACACAGTGGCTGTGGTGATGGGCTCAAGTATAGCAAGGATCATGGAGATGGTGCAGGACCAGGCAGTGTTTCGTTTCTGCTGTGTGTAGGGTCGCTACGAGTCAGAGATGACTAGATGGCACCTAACAACAACAACAACAACTCTAGAGGAAGGTATTTTCTCTGTGTTGGCTCTAGAGGAAGATCCTTGTCTTTTCTGGGCCTCTGCTCCTGGGAAATCTTTATATGGCTTGGCATCTCTTTTCCTCCATCTCTGCTGCCTTAATCTGTTCCTTTTATATTTTGTAAAAGATTGACTCAATACATATCATACACTAATCCTGTTTTTTTTTTTTTTTCCCTTAAACATACAACTCATTCCCAAATAGGATTATAACCTCAGGCATGAAGGTTAGGATTTACAACACATTTCTTGAGGACACAATTCAATCCATAACATACATTCTTCCTTAATGCTTCAAATCCTATTATCATGTTGGTTATCTTCATTATTATAGCAGGCAACCCATCCATAATCTGGTCTGTATCTTGAACTCTTCATCTCTGGACTTCCAATGACCTATTATTTCACCTCAGTCACTCACTTCCATTGCTATAATCTATGTGCTCTACCTTCCAAAATCATTATTCCAACGGTCCTTATGACCACAATCATCTTTCATTATGTTTACTGTTGACTACTACCAAAATTTTTATTCTTTGACTTCTTTTAGACCTCAATTCTATTGATACCTTTATATTTACAATTCATCCAAGCACTCTCCCTATCTCCTTTCCTCCTTTGTTACTCTCTCTCTCTCTCTCTCTCTCTCTCTACTGCCTTTCTTTCTTAGCTTCTATTTTTTGGTCCACTATTTAGATAATATTCTTCCCAATCAGTACTTTAAATTTCCTAGTCCTATTTTGCTGTCAACTCGTCTGTTAAGTAAAATCTCCAAATACTACAATGCACTTTTTCTATTCTTGAATCTGAGAAGACAGAGACTGCTGGGGCAAAATATCACACAATTCCACTCATTTATGATTAGTTATCTTAAATGGGGCTTTAACACTATCTGATAATCACACTATGTTTCAAATTGATCTCCATTCTTTGCAACCTTTCAAATCATCCTTATTCTCTTTCATCATTCTCAACTGATGACCTCATCAGTCGCCAAACCTACAAGCCTACATGTATTTGCACAAATTTTCTTTTCCCCCTGAACTACTATATTAGAAGAGGTGCTCCTTCTTCTAACTAAGGCCTATGTGCAACTTCATATGCTTTAAAGTCTAACCCTTCCCATCTTCTCAGGAAACTTATGTTCATTTTTTCTTCTCTACAGTCATCTCTTCTTGCTTCTACACATTGAATCGCTCCCTCTCATCAGTATCTTTTCTCTTAGAATGTATGTTCCCTACTAATCACTAAGTTTAGCAACTTACTTTCCTAAGCCTCACTTTCTGAATTATTAGAAAAGATCTAATCCAAATAAAAATACTTTATAAATTACAAAGCAGAATATGAGAGTTAGCTTAATGTTATAATTTGTTTCAACTCGAAGATCAAATGAACTAAGTGATTTCCCAAGGGTTTATTGTTACTTATTTTGCAAATCTAGGGATGGAAACCCAAGGAGGGGTCGCTATGAGTCGGGGGTGACTCGACGGCAAATAACAACAACAACAACAACAGGGACACAACTCAGTTCTCCATATATTAGCTATTATTTCATTTCTAAATTATAAACTAGAAATTATTTTAATATTGTTAAATTGAAAACATAGAAAACAATTTACAAAAAACTATGTTGAATTATTTTTTCTTAGACATAAATATTACTAAGCATCTTAGCTGATTGACATTCAGAATTTTAATCACAGGGCTAGGCTTCTTGTGTATCCACAACTAAATTGGATTTGACGAAAATAGAACCTAAGGCCTGATTAAACTACTTTCATCCCGATCATTAAATTCCCCTTCAAAATTCTGTAAGCAGAAATTCTCCTTAGCAAACAGAATAAATTGAGTGATGGATGTTTTTCCTGAAAGATTATTCCATGGTGTAGTATAAAATCTAGCTTCATCTGATTATGCTAAATATGTAAAATAGTTTTATAAAGATGAAAAACTAGGAATTTTTTATTATCATTATTAAGGGAGAGATAATAAACTTATTTACGCACATTTCTACTCTTCCTAACTATGTGCCTTTGGGGACAATACTTAATCAATGTGTACTTTTTAGTTTCATCCATCAAATTCGGATCCATCAACAAATCTTTGACCTGTTTACAACACAGGAGACTTCTAACAATCCAAAGAGATAATGTATATGAAGACACTAGAAATGGCAAAACATAAACAAAAACTAGTTGCTGTCAAATTGATTCCAACTCATGGCAACCTCATGTGTGTCAAAGTAGAACTGCATTGCATAGAGTTTTCAATGGCTATGATCTGTCAGAAGTAGATTACCAGGACTTTCTTCTGAGGCACCTATGGGTGAAATCCAAAAGCCAAACCTTTACTTAATAGTTCTGATAGTTCAGTTTGTGTGTCAACTTGGTTAGGCCTGGCTGAGTGGTTGGGCAGCTGGATGTAGTATTCCCCATTATGAGACTGGTAATCAACTCCATGGTGGAATCTACTGTGAGCAGCTGAGTAGCTGCTTTAGGGATGTGGTCTGCTTCCTGTATATAAGGAGAAGCCTTGGGGAATGGTCTCTAGTTTTATGGCATGCTTGAACCCTGCATGAAGCTGAGTCATTGTTCAGCAGCCTGTCATGCTCTGACAATCATGGGACTTTCAATGGACTTGTATTAGTGGCCTACCGTATGGTTTGGTAACATCAGAATTGTGCCTTTTTACTTGTCAACCTTGGGTTTGTCAGCCTCAGCAGCCAACAGCTGTCTGAGTGAAGAAAAGCCTCTAACTTCAGTGGGCCGGAAGCAGGAGACAAAGCCGGACCCCAAGGTTGAGGGGCTTTCACCCAGCTCTAGAGCCTGGCACTTTGAACTTGGACTTAGAGCCTCCAAACCATAAGAGAATAAACTCCTGTTTGTTAAAGCCATCCTATTTGTGGTATTTTCTGTTAGAGCAGGACAGAGGTAACGAAAACAGTAGTTGAATGCTTAACTGTTTGCACTATCCAAGACTCTTAGAAATGGCAAAAGGAGAGACAAAAAAGTCATTTCTAACTCCACTTTTATTCCTTCCCTTTAATAACTGATATATAAATCTTTAAAATAGTAATTTGCCTCTTAATAGGTTATGAATTTTATAATAACTTATTGACTACTTTTGGTGAATATTAACATATTTTTCATTTTCAATATGATTACACCTACTCCTCACATATCAACTGTCTCATTATCCAATATTTCACATTTATGACAGTAGTAAAAAAAAATCTATCCAACTACTTTGCACATTAATGATGTATGGCTGGCAGTAATGAATGCCAAGATGGGAGGCAATAGTAACACTGATTGTGGTGGTTAAGGTTATGTGTCAACTTGGCTGGGCTATGATTCTCAGTGGTTTGACAGTTATGTAATGATATAATTTGGCAGTTATGCAAATGATGCAGTCATCTTCCATTTTGTGATCTGATGTGGTGATCCTTCATTTTTTCATAATGCAGACTTTTGCATAATGACCTGCTCTTTGGAAACTAACTATGTCAATAAATGACAAGTAAGGGTATTAATTAAGACGAGAAATCATGAACAATTTACTAGATATCTGTGGTTCACTGATTTAGACAAATACTTTATGTAAGAATCAACAAAGATATTAATCAGTGTATAGGCAGTCCCATTCCTAATTGTGTCTTTAAGAATTTATCAGGGTTTCTAACCAGCTCTGCCCAGTTCAGTCATGGCTGAGGAAGTGTCACCAGAACTGATTCGAATTTTTAAAGATACGGTAAACTGGAAAAATAGTCAGAACAGGAAAAATTACAAGTCAAAGCCTTGTTAGCAATTTAATCTCCCTCTTACAGAAGAAGGGCAGTGTACCTGTTGCATAGCAACCAAATCTTTTGGCATTGTATTCTGAGCACAGTCCACAGTAGTGCTGACCTGCTCAAAGATGGTGATGCCCCACTCAAACATGGTGGTGCCCTGCTTGAACATGGCAGCCAGCTACGCTGCTTTGAATGTGTTTCACTCTCCTACCAAACCAAAACCCAACTCACTGCCATTGAGTCCATTCCAACTCAGAGAGACCCCATTGGGTTTCTGAGGTGGTAAATCTTTATGGAAGTAGATTACCCCATCTTCTGTCTGTGGAGTGGCTGGTGGGTTTGAACTGCCAACCTTCTGGTGTGCAGTCAGATGCCTTACACACTGCACCACCATAGCTCCTACATAGTGGCAATAATCCAATCTCATGTATCAGGCTCCTGAAAAGGTTCATTATTCCTCTTTGATCTCTGACTTGTATGGACTTATGGTATTGGGTATTTGGGCATGGTGTCCCTAGGAATTGAAAAGATGGGATTTCTACTAAATATTACTTGATCAGTACAAGGAGAGGAATTCTAGGTCAAATGAATGGCAGTGTAACTTGAATCTCCAGAATAGTCATGGCCCCTCAATCAGTTCCCAAATTTGAGCCTTAAATGAAGGAGATATCAGGTCCCCTTGAGGAATGACTCCACTCACTGCCAAGACTTTATACTGCTAATCTTTCTCCCAGCCTTCCTTAAAGGAAATTTACAGCATTTTACAATGTAAATAAGGTGACTGCTTATTAAGGAAAAGGAAATAATCAGACTTTTCAGGGATTACTAGTCATTGGCTCAGAATTCACACTAATTCCAAGAAATCCAAAATATCAGAGTAGAGGTATACAGTAGTCAAGTTATTCATAAAGTGTTAGCTCAGATCCATCTCACAGTGGTTCCAGTAGGTCCCCAAACCCATCCTGCAGTGATTTTCCCAGTTCCAGAATGCATAATTGGAATAGACATACTCAGCAATTGGCAGAATGTCCACATTGGATCCCTGACATGTGCAGTAAGGGCTATTATGGTAGGAAAAGCCAGATGGAATCCATTAGAACTGCCTCTACCCAGGAAAATAGTAAACCAAAAGTAACACTGCATTTCTGAAGGGATTGTGGAGATGAATGGCACCACCAAGGACTTAAAGGATCCAGGGCTGGTGATTCCCATCATGTCCCCATTTAAGTTGCTGATTTGGTCTATGCAAAAAATGGATGGATCTTGGAGAATGACAGTGGATTATCGTAAACTTAACTAGGTGGTGACTCCAATTGCATTTGCTGTTTCTGATGTGGTTTCATTGTTTAAGAAAATTAATACATCTCTTGGTACCTGGTATATAGCTATTGATCTGGCCTAAATATTTTTCTCAATTTATTTGCCTTCAGCTAGTAAGGCAGCAATACACCTTCTCTGTCCACCTCAAGGGCATATAAACTCTCAAGCACTATGTCATGATTTAGTCCATGAGGATTTTGATCACCTTTCCCTTCTACAAGCTATCACACTGGTCCATTACATCAATGACATGCTGATCAGACCTAGTAAAGAAAAAAAGAAAAAAAAAACTCACCGCTGTCGAGTCAATTCAACTCTTAGTGACCCCGCTTTGGGTTTCTGAAGTGGTATCTCTACAGAAGTAGATTGCCCAATCTTCCTTCTGAAGAGTGGCTGAGTGGGTTTGAACCAACAGCCTTCTGGTTAGCAGTCAGATGCCTTAGGTACTATGCCACCAGAGGAAGAAGTATCAATAAGTCTAGACTTATTGGTAAGACATTTGCATGCTAGATAGAGGGTGGGAAATTAAACTGACAAAAATTCAGGCACCTTCTACCTCAGTGAAATTTCTAGGGGTCTGGTAGTGTGGAACATGTCAATATATTCCCATGAAAGTGAAGGATAAGTTAGTTATTGCAGCTGGCCCCTCCCACAACTAGAAAGAAAGCACAGTGCCTTGTGGGCTTCTTTGGATTTTGGAAGCAACATACCCCTCATTTGGGTGTACTACTCTGGCTTATTTATCAACTGATTAGAAAAAATGCTAGTTTTTTTCTTTTCTTTTTTAAGTGCTAGTTTTGAGGGGGGCCCAGAAGAGTAGGCTCTGCAACAAGTTCAGGCTGCCATTCAAGTGCTCTGCCACTTGGGCCATATGACCTGGCTGATCCAATGGTCCTTGAAGTGTCAGGGGCAGATAGAGATGCTGCTTGGAGTCTTTGGCAGGCCCCTGTTGGTGAGTCACAGAGCAGATCCTTAGGATTTTGTAGCAAAGCCCTGACATCTTTTGCAGATCACTACTCTCCTTTTGAGAAACAGCTTTTGAACTTGTTACTGGGCCTTAGTGAGGCTGCCTAACTATAGGCCACCAAATCACCACATGACCTGAGCTGCCCATCAGGAACTGGTGCTGTCTGATCAAGAGTCATAAAGTTGGTTGTGTACAGCAACATTCTATCACTAAATGGAAGTGGTATAAAAGAGATTGGGCTAAAGCAGGACCTGAAGGCACAAGTAAGTTGCTTGAAGAAGTGGCCCAAATGCTCATGGACTCCACTCCTGTCATATTACTTTCCCCCTATCTGCACCTATAGCCTCATGGGGAGTTCCTTATTATCAGTTGACTGAAGAAGAGAAAACTCGTGCCTGGTTCTGCATGACATGCAGGAATCACTCAAAAGTGTACACCAGCAGCACTGCAGCCCCTTTCTGGGACCTCCCTAAAGGCCAGTGGTGAAGGAAAATCCTCCCAATGGGCAGGACCTCAATCTAGTTACTCACTTTGCTTTGGAAGGAGAAATGGCCAGATGTGTGATTGCATATTGATTCATGGGTTGTGGCCAGTGAAACCATTGGCTGATTGTTCCAGGACTTGGAAGGAACATGATTGGAAAATTGGTGACAAAGAGGTACAGGGGAAGAGGTACACAGATAGCTCTCTCTAAATACACCAAAGTGAAGATATTTGTGTCTCATATGCATTATCACCAAGGGGTGACCTTGGCAGATGAGGATTTTATCAATCAAGTGAATAAGATGACATGTTAGTAGAAACCTTTTATCCTCTTTCCCCAGCCACTTCTTTTACTGCCCAATGGGCTTATGAACGTGGTGTCGAAGACGGAGGTTATGCATGAGCTCAGCAACATGGACTTCCATTAACCAAGGTCGACTTGGTTCTAGCCACTGATTAGTGCCCAATCTGCTAGCAGCAGAGACCAACAGTGACTCTCTGATATGGAACCATTCTTCAGGGCGATCAGCCAGCAACTTGTAGCAGATTTACTGGACCACATCCATCATGGAAAGGGCAGCATTTTGTTCTTACTGGCATAGATACTTACTCTGGATACAGATTTGCCTTGCCTGCATGCAATGCTTTTGCCAAAACTACCATCTGTGGACTTACAGAATGCCTTATCTGAAGTCATGGTAACCCACACAGCTTTACCTCAGATCAAGGAAGTGCAACAATGGGCCCATTCTCATGGATTTCACTGATTTACCATGTTCATTATCCTGAAGCAGCTGGCTTGATAGAATGACAGAATGACCTCCTAAATAAACAATTATGGTACCAGGTAAGTGCCAAATCCTTGCAGGGTTGGGGCAATGTTCTCTAGGCTGTATATACTGTAAACCAGCATCCAATATGTTATTTCTGCAACAGCCAGGATTCACATTCCAGGAACTAAGGGGTAGAAATGGGAGTGGCACCAATAACTATTATCCCTAGGGACCTGCACACAATATTTTTGCTTCCTATGCTTGCAACCCTATGCTCATTGGGTCTAGAGGTCTTAGCTCTAAAGGAAGGAACACCTGAAGACAGTATTATTCCATTGAACTGGAAGTTAAGAACACCAACTGGCAGTTTTGGGCTGCTCATGCCTCTCAAACCCACCAGCTACTCCTCAGAAGGAAGGCTGGGCAATCTACTCCCATAGTGATACTGCCTCAGAAACCCAAGGAGAAGTTGCTATGAGTTGGGTCCGACTTGACGGCACATAACAACAACAACATGCCTCTGGATCAACAGGCAAAGAAAGGACTAATTGTATTGTCTGGTGTGGATGATTCTGATTACCAAGGGGAAATCAATTTGATATTATATAATAGAGGTGAAGAAGAGTATGTTTGGCATATAAAAGATTCCTTAGGATGTCTTAATACTACCATGACCTGTGATGATAGCCAACAGAAAAATACATCAACCCAATTCTGATATGACAACTAATTGCCTAGACTCCTCAAGAATGAAAATTTAGGTCACCTCAGTAAGCAAAGAACCATGAGCAGCTGAGGTTCTTGCCAAAGGCAAAGGGGATGTGGAATGGGTGGTGGAAGAAGGTAGTTCTAAATACCAACTACAAGTAGCATGTGAGTAGTTACAGAAACAAGGATTGTGATTGCTATGAATACTTCTCCTTTTATGTGTACATCAAATAGTTTTGTTTTCTTTACTTATAAAATATAAGATGTAAATGGACTAATGCATATTCAGTTGTATGTGTATTAGTTGTATCATGTTATGCTCAAGTATGACTTTATAACTGTCTTTATTTAGAGACAACGTATGGTTTAAGAGATGTGTACAGGTGCCATGTTGACTGTGATGGCTGTGTGTCAACTTGGCTGGGCCATGAGTCTAAGTGGTTTGGCAGCTATGATGTAGTCATCTCCCATTAGATATAATATAATGTAATCACCTCCATGATGAAATCTGCTATGAGCAGCCAATCAGTTGAAAGGAAATTTCCTCAAAAGTGTGGCCTGTTTCCAACGTATATGGGTACTCTGGCAAAGCTCTGGCTTTTTGCTTGATCTAGATCCTGCATCTGATTCATCATTTGACCTCCAGCTCATTGGACATGAACCAGTAGCCTGCCACATTGCCTGCTGATCTTGAGATTATTAGCCTTCACAGCCTGTGAGCCAGCAGCCTGCTGTACTGGCTGCTGATCTTGGACTCTTTAGCCCCTGCACTTCTGTGAGTCAGGAGAAGCCTTCAGTGGATGTCTGACCCACAAACTTGTGACATTTCAGCCTCTACAACCATGAGAGCATTTCTTTGCCATAAATCTCAATCTCTTTCCCTCTAAGCTTCACTGGTTTTGCTGCTCTAGAGAACTCAGACTAAGATAATGGGGCTGAAATTTCCCTTTAGACCACACATCTTTAGATTGAGAGGAACTGCATTAAGGTGTCTCACATGTAGACAAGAGATTCAGATTATAAGATCTTGGACTTGAGCCTGGATCTGATGCAGGATTGAAATGCGACTTTGTCTTGGGAGGTGGAAGTTATTGTCCATGCTAGGGACTTACACTGTTATGGTCAGAGGACACGTTGTTGTTATGTGCCATTGAGTCAGACCCAACTCACAGCGACACTTCCTTGGGTTTCCGAGGTGGTATCACTACGGAAGTATATTGCCCAACCTTCCTTCCGAGGAGTGGCTGGTGGGTTTGAACTGCCAGCCTTCTGGTTAGCAGTCAAGTGCCTGAGGCACTACCAGAGCTCCTAGAGGACACATTATGGTAACTAATCTCCAGAATGGCTGTGATCAATTCTTTCCTTTCTGGTGTACACATGCTCTGCCCCCATGGAGAAGTTTCCTTCCCCTCCTTCTCATTTTTTAATTCAGGCTGGCTCTGTGATTCCTTTGACCAACTTACCAATATAATGCAGCCAAGTTCCAGGATTTTCAAGGCCTTATGAAGACTCACAGATCTATTTCCTTTTCTTGAAATGTTAGTCCTTAGTACACTACTTCTTGGGTCTGTCATACTGATGGGAAGAAGCTCAAGTGACATGGAGAAGACACATAAAAAAGAACTGAGGTATGCCAGCCAAGCTCTCAGCTGACAGCCAGCATCAGCTAATTGCCAGCCATGTTAGTGATCTTGAATGTTTCAAATTCAGTCAAGCATCTAGATAAATGCTCCCATCAGGTTGAGTACAAAACCCACACAGCTGATCCCTGCCAACTCACAGAATTGTAAGAAAAATGAAATTGTTGTTGTTCTAAGCTAATAAGTTTTGGCATGATTACTCAACAATAGACAACTAAATGAATATGTATGTGAATGCCATTAATAAAATGAACATCAAGAAAATCATTACTCACGAATTAAAACATCACACCTATCTATCTGTGTGTTCCTCCTTGCCTCCCTGTCCTGCCATTACTCTCACCCTGAGTGGTAATTGATATCCTGAATTTTAAATATAGTTTCCTTGCCTCCTTTTATTTTTTTTTGGTAAATCGCAAATATATGTATTCTTATATTGTATAGTCTAGATTTGCTTGCTTTTTGAAACCAAAAGCCAAACCCACTATCATCAAATCAATTCCATCTCATAGCGAACCTTTAAGAGAGAGTAGAACTGCTCCATAGGGTGTCTGTCCAAGGCTATAAATCTTT
Source organism: Orycteropus afer afer (assembly GCF_000298275.1). Classification (NCBI taxonomy): domain Eukaryota; kingdom Metazoa; phylum Chordata; class Mammalia; order Tubulidentata; family Orycteropodidae; genus Orycteropus; species Orycteropus afer. The sequence goes on from NW_006921960.1 coordinate 3,077,335, forward strand.
ACACAAGCAGACTGCCTCATCTTTCTCCTGCAGAGCTGATGGGTTTGAACTTCTGACCTTTTAGCTAGTAGCTGAAGGCTTTAACCACTAAACCACCAGAACACCTTTTTGCTTTTAAACTTTATAAAATTGTATCATACTGCATGTGTGTTTCTGGAGCTTTATTTATCTTTATATTGACTTATCTGTGTTGTACTAAGTCATTCTCCATGCTAAATAAAAGTAGTAAACCCACAATTTACTCATTCTCTTATCAAAAGGCACTTGGGTGGCTACAAACTGATCTGGCTTGAATATTCTTATACATGCACTCCCATGGTACATATATGCAACAATCTCTCTAGGGTATATATGTAAAATAGCTAGGTGTCTTAGTTATCTAGTGCTGGTGTAACAAAAATCCTACAAGCAGGTGGTTCTAAAAGAGAGAAATTTACTATGTCACAGTTTTAGACATCAAGTCTGAAACTCAATGAGTCAGGGTATCAGTAAGGCTATTTTCTGTCTGTTCAAGATCATTCCTTCTATCAGGTTCTGGCAGATCCAGGCATTTCTTGCTTGTAGATGGGTACTCCAATGGCATTTTCCTCCTATGTGTGTCTCTCCATGTCTGTTCTGCTCTTTTTATAAGATACCACTCAGAACGGATTAGGCTTAGTACGCATTCTTCCCTGGTATGACCTCATTAACACAAGAAAAACTTTATTTCCAATCAGGATCACATTCACAGGTACAGGGAGTTAGAACTTCAACACTTTTTTCTGGCGGTGGGGGGGAGCGGGCAGGTGGTGGTCACAATTCAAGCCCTAACACTAGATACAGAGGTATGTGCATGTGCAACTTTACAAGATAATGCCAAACTGCTTTCCAAATGATCAGTTTATAATTCCACCTGCAGTGTAAAAGATGTCTTTTGATTTTTTTACATCTTCTGCACTGGTATTGTCATATTTTTTAAAATGTGATTAATGATAGTATTCATATAGTCTTAGTCACTATTAAGGTAAATATCCTTCCATATGTTTAGTCATATTCTCTTAAAATACCTTTTTCTGTGTTTTACCCATTTTCTACAGGACAAACATTAAATCGAAGTGGAGATAATATGCATGCTTGTTGTGCCCTTGATTCCTAAGGTATATAATTTAGTAATGATGATTGTTGCTGTTAGGTGCCATGGAGTTGATTCCGACTCATAGTGACCCCACATGACTAAGAACTGCCCATATGGTTTTCTTGGCTATAATCTACCCAGATTTTATCACCAGGTCTTTCTCATGCAGAGTGGCTGGGTGGGTGTGAACTGCCAATCTTTTGATTAACAGCTGAGGACTTAACTGCTGTGCCACTGTTATTTTTATGTGCCGTTGAGTCGGACCTGGCTCATAGCGACCCCTCCTTGGGTTTCCAAGGCAGTATCACGACGTAAGTAGACAGCTTCATCTTCCTTCCAAGGAGTGGCTGGTGGGTTTAAACCTCCAGCCTTCTGGTTAGCAGTCAAGTGCCTTAGGCACTATGCTACCAGAACTCCTGTTGTGCCACTAGGACTCCTTAAGTAATGATGTATGATCTTTATATAATTTCAAATTCAATTAATAGTGCTTTTGACTTTTGTATCTGTGTTAATGAGATTAGCCTGTAATTTTCTTTCCTTCTACTTAATGTATCTGATTTTGGTGTCAATAAAGGTTATACTGGCCTAATAGAATGAGAGTATTCCGATTTTCTCTGGAAAAGTTTTGCATAAAGTGTTGTAATAGTGTAGCCCTTGAAAGAGGTGTAACTTCCCTATAAATCTGGCCTCTCTGTGGAAAAACAAATTACTGTTTTAATTACCATTCAATGTTGTTGTTGTTATGTGCCATTGAGTCAGACCTGACTCATAGCAACCCCTCCTTGGGTTTCCAAGGCAGGATCAACTATGGAAATAGATTGCCCAACGCTCCTTCCAAGGAGTGGCTGGTGGGTTTGAACCACCAGCCTTCTGGTTAGCCTTAGGCACTGTGCTACCAGAACTATTTAATAATCTATTTAGCTTTTTTTATTTCTTCTTAAGCCTGTTTAGGTAAATTGCATTTTTCTAGAGTATTGTCTATTTTGTCTAAGTTTCAAATATATTAGCATTTAAGATACTCCTAGTAGTCTCATATTTTTCATATCTTCAGTACCTGTGGGTTACGACCTTTTTCTCAGTCTTTATATTGTTTACTTTTGCTATTTCTTCTTGTTCATTTATGCCAGTTTACTTTTCATGAAAATGACATTGTGATTCTATTGTTTTTCAAATGATTGACTTCTTATCTTGCATGTATCTCTTTGCTTCTTCATTCTGTTTATTACACTGTTCTTTTTTCCTAACTTAAGTTATACTCAGATCATCTTTCCCTTAAACATTTAAAGTGATCAATTTTCCCCAAAGTACTGTTCGTGCTGCACCACACTACTTTTTATGTAGTATTTAATATTTTCATTAAGTCTAAGTATTAAGAAATTTCCATTTTCTTTCACTTATGAATCAGTTTTTACCCCATGTAAATGTAATTCTTTTTTTTTTTTTTTAATAATTTTTATTACTGACCTCTATCTTGTTTAAGATTAACCATTTAATACTAATTGTTTGAAATTTATTGTGATTTACTTTATGCTTAGTATTAGTACACGGTCAATTTTTACAAATACACTATGGGTGCTTAAGCATTCTACTTATTCTCTAATTTTTGAATGCACTTTTCTATACATATGTTGATTCTATCAATAGTGTTAATTACACTGTTGTGGTATAGTAAATTACTTTCTGTGGCTTTTCTACCCATAAGTCTT
>NW_006921960.1:3080444-3104111 GCF_000298275.1 Orycteropus afer afer
ATTGTAGCTTGGTGCTTCCCTAATAAACCTTGTAATCTGTGAGTTCTGTGTGGCCACTGCAGTGAATTATCGAACCCAGGAGAGAGGTGGTAGGTGCTTTGGGAGGAACGGTTGGTGAAAGGGCTGGAGGGAGGCAGCATGTTTGGCCTTGCAGTAATAGGCCTTGGATTACTGCTGGTAATGCTGTCTTCCTCCTATGAGATTAGAGGAGGTCAGAACATGTGGCCTCCTCGCCATTTTTGCAACTGTCAAACGTGTTTTCTGTAATTTTTTATCAGACTTACCAATATTTGAAAACTTTATTCAAATTTCCTCTATGTTGCTCAATTTGTTGATTTAGTTTTCTATCAGTTCTGAGTTCACACATTTTCAGGGCACTTTCTGAGGTGGCATCACTACAGAAATAGATTGCCCAATCTTCCTTCAGAGGAGTGGCTGGTGGGTTTGAACCACCAGCCTTCTGTGAGCAGTCAAATGCATTAAGCATTATGCAACCGGAGCTTCCCATTTTATTAAGCGTATACAAATTTAAAATTGTTATATATTCCTAGTGAATTGATCCCTTTTTCATTTAGTGACTTTATCACTCATAACACTTTTGTATAATCTAATTTTATTTAAAATTATGAAAGGTATACAAGTTTTCTTTTGGTACTTACCTAAAGAATATATATATATATATATTTACTTTACATTTCTCTATGTCCTTGTTTTAGGTGTTTTTCTTTTAAACAGAATAGAGCTGGATTTAATAAATGAAAAAAAAAATTCTAAATAAACAATCTACCATTTAGTTGGGTACTTTAGTCTATTAATATTTATCTTAATTATTAATAGTTAGGTTGTTATTCTCACTTACTTTCTAATTTTGTTTTATTCCTTTGTAGTGTCTTCCTTTTTTTGGTATTTTTTGTGTTTCTGTTGTACACAGTCAGTATGAGTTAGAACCAAGTAAATGACCCCTAACATCAGCATTCCATTTTTTTAAACTTTCTTTCCTTTGGAATTATACATTCTGTGCCTATTCTCTTAACAATTACCGTTAAAATTTTACTATGTGTACTTAACATAATCAAATTTAACCAATATCTTAAACTGTTTTCTGAATAAAAGGTCCTGAGAGTACAAATACCCTCCTCCCAACTTAGGAGCTATTGTCCATAATTTCAATTATATCCTTATTTTTAAATTCCACATGAATATTGTATAGCAGTGATGTTTATTAAGTTTTAAATATGTTTACAATTTTAGTTCTGATTTACTTCATTATAGATGTTTTAAACAAGCAAAATTTTAGATTTACATATATGTATCATTTCATTTTCTCACTAGTTCTTTGATTTCAGATCATCTTTTTCAGATCATTTTTCTGCTTAATGAAGACCAAACTTTAGCTGTTTCTTTAATGAAGTTGTGAAGTAGTAAAATCTGGTTTTAATCTGAGTAAGTCTTTATTTAAAATAAATTTTTCTTGGTACAAATTCAAATCTGAATTTTTTTTTTCCCAGAATTTTGAAGGTATTGTTCTATTATCTTTTGGATCCATCGTTGCTATTGAGGAATGTGTTAGGCTGGGTTCGCTAGAGAAGCAAAACCAGTAAAGCTTATACATATATAGGGAGAAAGAGAGAGAAAGAGGGATTTATCTTAGGAAAATGGCTCACACAGTTAATAGAAGTTAACAAGTTCCAAGTTCCTGGATCAAACATCAAACTGGAGCCTTTTCCTTGCAACTGCAGAGGCTGATGAGCTCAAAGTTAGCAGGCAGTATACCTACCAGCTGTTCACGTCAGTGGATGATCAATCCAAGATCATCAGGCAAAATGGTGGATTGTTCGCTCACAGACAGTTGTAGGCAGCACACCATGCTCCAGATCCACAGAAGGTTCTCTCTTTTCCCCAGGATGTCCACATATACATTGGAAGCAGGCCACACCCCTAGGGAACCTCCCTTTCAACTGACTGGCTGCTCAAAGCATACACATCTGATCTCATCATGGGAATAACCACATCATAACTGCTTAAACCACTCAGAATCATGGCCTAGCCAAGTTGACACACAACTCCAACCAACTATCACAAGGAACATACTGAGTATTTTGTTGTCATACCTTTATTGATGAGCTCTTTTTTCCTTTTTGGTTGTTTTAAAAATCTTGTGTTTATTTTGTGGTTTAACTACATTAGATCTAAGTATGTATTTTTAATATAAATGCTTGGGATATGTTGTGCTTCCTGGATTTATGGATTTTCCAAATATGAAAAGTCCTCAGTTATCTCTCCTATACTGACTCTCCTCCATTCATTCTCTCCTCCTAGTACTTCTAGTTTTTATAATTCTTTTCTCTGTAACTTTTTTTTTAGTATTTTACAGCTCTTTGTTTCTCTGTGCTGTTCACTGGGTAATATCTATACATCTAGCTTTTTGTTTAGTAATTTTCTCTTCAGCTGAACCTAATATGACACTCAACATGTCTAAAGGGTTATTATTATTATTATTTCAGTAAGTATATTTGTAGAAGTTGCATTCTCACTTACTTTCTAATTTTGTTTTATTCCTTTGTGAGGTTCTTTTTCAAATGTGCCTGTGGTTCCATGCTTTATTGCTTGTGTTGGTAATGAGAACTTAAGAGAATTAAAGCTAATGTTGTTGTTTCTAAGGGTTCTCTCTTGCTAGCTAGTTTCAACTTGTACATGGTGATCTCTAGTCACAAAATAACACTGCTTGATCTTAATCTATGTGAATATTGTCCCTAAATAAGAATACTTTTCCCTTGAGAGAACACATACCTGATTCTGATAGGATCTTTAGGGCACTATAAACCACTTATGTCCTCCTTCAACTATTTAAGGCAGAATCTCAGATTAAGATCTCTGTCCTTGTTTCTGGTCCAAAGCAAACTGCATGGTAGTACTGCTATTGAAATCGCTCTTGCACAACCACAGACCATCTGTATGCTAACTATACCAAACCAAAAAAACAAAACTCACTGCCATGAGGTGATTCCAACTCATAGTGAGTCCCTTTGGGTTTCCAAGGTGGTAAATCTTTATAGAAGTAGATTGCCCAGTCTTCCTTCCATGGAGTGGCTGGTGGGTTTGAACCACCAACCTTCTGGTTAGCAGTCAAACGCCTTAGGCACTATGCCACCAGAGTTCCTTCACTATTAGCAGTTGAGATAGGGAAAGATATAGGTATGGTTCTTGGAGATCTGAGCCTAGAAATGCATTCAAAAGTAGATTTTATTTAAGATCTAGTTATTCCACAGCATCTAATCTAACATACTGTTAGAAGCAAAAGTCTTATTTAATAAATTAAAAGTTACGATATACTGAGAAATTGCAAGATTTAGGTCAGTCCTTATTGATTCAAACTTCTCTGGAAATGTGGCCTCCTAATCTTCTCTTATAACAGAACACTCAGTGTCTTGGAATTGTATACTAGAAAAGTTCTAGAGTATAAACTTATCTAACAGATTGTTGCCCCACTTTGCAGAAATTTTTTCTGAGGTTCTGCTATTAAGATATTGAGCCAACCCTGACTATTCAAATTTTCAATAGCCTGCTCAATGTGGGATTGAGATCAACAGGACTAAAATCTATGAAAATATGCCACATTTGAAGATTTTAAAAATAACAATCATTTGTTACATGCAACTTCCACCTAGATGCATATTTTGTTTTTGGAAACCTAGGCCACCTATAATATAAGCAGGCCTAAACAAGGCAACTGGTGATTTCATCTTATTCAGAAACACACCTTAGTAGGCATTTACGGCAGCACATATGGCTGCTGTTGTCTTAAATGCAGATGAATTATTTGCATCTTTATTACTCATAATTGTTGGTCAGAGTCTCTGGATGATCATGAAGCTCTCTGTACCTCATTTTAATCACTGAAGTAATGAAAGGAGATGCCCGCAGCAAGGGCTGCAACTGCAAAGGCAGTAATCACACCTAAAAGTAAAAAACACAAAACAAATGGAAATGGAAGGCTTAAGTGATCCTAGGCACTGAGATGTGGGTAACTAACTGATAGGTCTAAGCAACACATACATACTAAGAGCCAATAGTCTTAGAGGCAAATATAGCAGTAAGTTGAAAAATCAGATTGCAAAGGTTTGGAATGATCATTTTTTTCATCACTTTAGCAAAACCAAAAAAAAAAAAAAAAAGTCTCTCTCACTCACATACAATGACTTACATATACCTATGTAGGAGAAAAAATACTGCCACATACTTTAAAAAGTTCTCTAAATATTTAAATTGGCATACCAGCACACATATGCTACTTCCAAAAGAAACCAAACTCATTGCCATCAAGTCAGTTCCAACTCATTGTGACCCCTCCTCGGGTTTCTGAGGTGGTATCTCTAGAGAAGTAGATCGCCCAATCTTCCTTCTGAGGAGTGGCTGATGGGTTTGAACCTCCGGCCTTCTGGTTAGCAGTCAAATGCCTTAGGCGCTATGCCACCAGAGCTCCCTTATGATATTTACCTTCAAGTAAAAAGATAACCCCAACCAGCAGTGGTTCTCAACCATGATGGTGCAAAGCCATTTGTATAGCTTTTGAAAAATGCAGAAGCTCAGGTTCCATCATTATAAATCCTAAGAATTAGTAAGTCTGGAGTGGTAACTTTTATTGTTATGTATCTGTCCTTGATTATAGTAACTTCCAAGAAAATGACTAGAGTAGAGGCTGGACAAGTACATATATATATACACACATACACATACAAAATGTACAAAGAACTTAGGCAATCAATATAAGTTTCTCTAAGGAGTAAGTGACAAGAACTACAACTAAAGCTTCTAGCTCCCAAGTCTTAGTAAAAAGTCTTAATGTTTATACAATTATTCCTCAAATTGGTATTCTGCTGAAAAATAGTCTGTATGTTCTTTATCAATCTAAAGTATGTGAGGCTATTATTACTGCCACACTTCTTGGAGCCTTTAATACTAAAATGTATCATAAATTTCCAAAGCTAAATTTGACTTTTTCACAGAATACATATAAACATCTCTTGTAGTAGCAATCCTGGTAATACTAGGATGGGAACACAGATCCAACTATACTAATAGATTCAAAGACCTCTACGTGTTTTTCTTTTAAAAATATTAATTAAAAAACAAAAGGAACTGTTGCCTTTGAGGGCATTTTTGATAATGCCTTATTTATGAATCTTTTTATCTCTAAGAACTGGCAGTTTGGAGAATGTGCAGTAAGTAATGACTTAATCTTTAAGCACTTGACTCCTAGCTGAAAGGCTGGCAATTAGAACCCACCCAGAAGCACCTTGGAAGATGGGCCTGGCGATATGCTGTCAAAAGGTCACAGCCTTGAAAATTCTATGGAGCCTAGTTCTACCCTGATACACACAGGGTAACCATGAGTCGGAACTGACTTGCTGGCAACTAACAAGAAAAACCATTTTAAGAAAGAAAAATGAAAGTAACTTCTCTAGAATACACAGTAACAGTAAAACTCAAATCCAAACTATTGTCTTTTCCATGTTGTAAAATAAGTAAAATACCTATATTTTGTTGAATTTTCAATACTATTGTAGTTTTCATTGGTTGTTTTGGTTGTTCATCATCTGTGTTGTCCAAAGAAGCTTCATCATCCACAGAGGAACTCACATAAGCTATAAGAGAATAATAATTATTACTATTATATAAGACAAGAATAAAATATCATTTTACAATGAGTTTTCAATACTATTTTAGAGAATATATACAATCAACTCTATGTTTTCCTTTGTAATTAAATTATCAATGCTTAACCCAAACAACAAAAATCAATTTCAGCTCTGCTATCAAGAGAGAAATAGGAAAGATTTACCAGATGTTAAAAGCATGTCTCTAATTTTTTTAGCTGATAGGGTGGGTAAAGTACAGCTGAATTATTAAGTTAATGTCTACTAGATGACTAATGCATCTATGGAATTTTAAAGCCAAGGTTTATCCCTCACCTTAAGTGAGTCATTTTGACAAACAAATTGTTCTTCATCCCTTAAGTCATTTAAAAGTATGTTATTTTAAGATACTTACTTGGCAAAATATGTATTTTAAACATAGCAACTACTTGGCAACTATAATATATAAATAATTAAATAATAATAAAGCAAATAATGTCAAGTACCTAGAAAATAAAGCCAGATACTTATAACTAATTTATCATTCCTAAATGTGTAGTAACTGATTTCAATTTTTGAATTTGAACACTTAAACTCCACTTCTGGTTTATTTCACATGGGGAGCTTAATTTCAAACAGTTAGGGAAAGCTATGTATATTATTTTTTGGGAAAATTGAGATTTGTTATTTAAAATGTTTAAAAATGTTACTTAATATCACCCTATATTTATAACTCTGTTTTTCATAAACTTCATAGCATCTCCCCTAACATTTTTTTTTCACTAAATTCTCACATCAACCCAAGAGAATTTAAGGCTCAGAGGGGATTTATTTAAGGTTACCCATTAATACTGAGTTGATTCCTATTCATAGTGACCCTATAGGACAGAGAAGAACTTCCCCACAGGTTTCCCAAGGCTTTGGAATATTTATAGAAGTGGACCATTGCAACTTTCTCCTGCAGAGCAGCTGGTGGGTTTGAACTGCCAACCTTTTGATTAGTACCAAGCACTTAACCACTGTGCCACCAGGGCTCCCTTTAAGGTTACACAGCAATAAGTGGCAGGTCTAGACACAAACCAACAGTATCTTGGTACAATTACAGGATCTAGTATCTCTGAATAAATAAATAAATATAATTCTAAACCAAAAATAAGATATTTATGGGAAAAGACTTAATTTTACTACCAAATTTTTTATGTTTTACCCCTTTCCATAATTTGGGGAGGTACTATCTGTCCGTTAAAATATACTGAATTTTATTAAGTTATTCTTTCTGATTCAACAAATAATGGAAAGGGGGAAAAAAATAGTTCCAGACAAATCATATAAATCATATTCTTGGCTGCAAAACACCTATAATCAGTGCTCATTTCTTAAAAAGCCTGGAGTTACTTTTAATTATATTCACACTTTAAAACCAACTCAGTTGTCACTTCTTCTGGGAAGCCTTCCATAAATCCCTTACAAGGAAAATGCTTCATTGCAGTGCAGTAAATTACTTAGTGTGGCTTTTCTAGCCATAACTCTTTGTAAACTCCGTGGTGGAATTTGCTGTGAGCAACTGAGGGGCTCCTGATTGTAAAAGTTATCCATCTGGGGAATTTCTGTTGAGAGTGGCACTGGAGCATTGTTCTGGGAAGTTTGCTTTCTCTCAGGTGCTTAGAGTTCCGATGCTATGATTGGCTAATTTGGCCACCCCGCCAGGCTCAAAAGGCGGCCTTCTAGAGGCAGAGGTCGCTCTAACTGCTGGTTGAGGAAGATGTGCTGCTGAAAGACATGCGCTCCTGAGAAAGAGACTCAAGAGATACACATTGCTGAGAGAGACACCGAGGGACACACACTGCTGGCAGAGAGACTGAGAGTTTTTCCTCAACTTGAATTACAGCCTGGTGCTTCCCTAATAAACCCCATAATCTATGAGTTCTGTGTTGCCCCTGCAGTGAATTATCAAACCCCCGGGAGAGGTGGTGGGTGCTTTGGGAGAAACGGTTGGTGAAAGGGCTGGAGGGAGGCAGCATGTCTGGCCTTGTAGGAATAGGTCTTGGGTTACTGATAGTGACTCTGTCTTCCGCTTGTGCAGTTAGAGGTCAGGAGATGCGGCCTCTCTGCCCTTTTACCATTCATGTTCTGAAATTCTTGGTTCATTCCTCTACTATACTTCTAATCATCTGTTTTGGAATAACTCATTACTCTGAATTTTCTACTATACTGTGGGCTTTTTGAGAGTTGGATCCATATTTTATCTCTAGAACTCTAATTCCTAATAAATAGTTGGCATCAACAAACAGTAATCAATAATCCAACAGTTAAGATTCATATGAGTTTCAAAATCAGGGCAGAAAGGATCAGAGTCCTAAAAGGATCCTATCTACCACATGTGAAGTATTATCTTCAATATATTATACAATATAAGAAAAATGTATTAATACCATCTAGAAACCATGAGTTTGATACATATACACAAAGTATACACACCTAAACTTTCCATATTTCTGTCTTGTTTCCTTTGTCCTTGTAATAGTAAACTCTTCCTACTCAGTTAATCCATCTCTACACTAAACTGTCAGCATAAAAGAGAAATATTGACAGTAAATAATTTTTAGAATACAGTATATGAAACAGATACAATTAAGTTCCAATATTAAGATCTTATGAAAATAAAAATCCACAACAATTAAATGGATCAAGTTTTATTATTTCAGCTTAAAATGTTATTTAGAAATAATTGATAGTTACTGGTTCGTGCTATTATTTAGCAAGGCACAAACCCTGTTAATGATAAAGGCTTATTGAGGGAAAGCTGAGAAACAGGATTAAAATGTATGTAGTATCTACATAGGTCTCTGGGTGGCACAAAGTGTTTTCACTCTACCACTAACCGAAAGGTTGGCAATATGATTCTACCCATAAAAATGATTAAAAAATTCATTAAAGACTAGCATTTAAATATGATAATAGACAAGTGTGTTGTTTTGAGGCTAATAAACATCATTCATTTACTATTCAAAACTATGGAACTTTTAATATAATCGGAATTATCCACTGTATTATAAAGCATCAATAACAACAGGTATGTGCTTTCAGTGACTTTTCAATTGAAGTGACACATAAAGGTTTAATAATAATGAAAAAAGAAAATAATTTGCTAAAATTTGAAAATATATTTCAACAGCAAAATATTGTTATTACAGATAATGTATCATCATCAGTACCTACAGTTGAAAGATTATTCTGTTGAACTATCAACCAAATTACTGGAGACTCTAAACCTTTGATCATAAATCTTGATTAATTTCTTAGTTACTCTCAGGACCTTAGTACATTCTCTGCAAAATTAATAATACATACACATTCTATCTTCCTAATCAGATAATAGACTTCTTGAGGGAAGGAATCAGATTTTACTGATTTATCTCTATTACATTGTCTTATACAGAACAAATGCTTAATAAATATCTGATAAATAGATGGAATGAATGTCATAAGCTATATTTCTGAAGCAACAATACTACACACTTTCATATGTTTTAAATGTTCTGTACCTCAAAATAGGAGTTCTGGTGGTGTAGTGCCTAAGTCATTTAACTGCTAACCAGAAGGCTGCCGGTTCAAATTCACCAGCCACTCCTAGGAAGGAAGGTTGGGCAATCTACTTCTGCAGTGATACTGCCTCGGAAACCTAAGGAGGGGTCGTTATGGGTCGGATCCAACTCGATGGCAGTGAGTTTTATTTATTTATTTATTATTTTTTTTTTAAATTAAAAATACTCAAAATACTCAGGAGCTCTGGTAGCATAGTGCCTAAGGCACTTGACTGCCAACAATAAGGCTGGCGGTTCAAACCCACCAGCCACTCCTTGGAAAGACGATGAGGCAACCTATTTCCGTAGTGATACTGCCTCAGAAACCCAAGGAGGGGTCGCTCTGAGTTGGGTCTGACTTGACGACACGTAAAACAACAACAACTGAGCTACAGAGCTAGCACTATTATACCCTTTTAAAATCTCCATCATCTTCAGTATAGTATACTACACAAAGCTAAGTACTATAAGTCTGATGAAGTATAAGCTTGTAATTTTATATAATTTTAAGCATGTAATAAACTGTAGTTTCCGTAAAATTTCCCTATTCAGAATGTTAGTCAGTAACAAATACTTAGTGAATATCTACAATATTTTAGGCACAGAGCTCATATAGAGAAATGAACATTGTAGATAATTGCTTTACAGATTTTAGGGTAGTTAATGTGGAAGATCAACAATAAACATGCAATTGATTAAGTTAAATAATTACACACGTGCAAAGCTGTAAAACAGTAGTACAGAACATGAAACAATGACAAAGTATAATGGACCCAGCCTGAACAAATTAAAAAAATTTATGTTGTTGTTGTTGTTTTGGTCACTATAAGAAATTTATAGTGACCAAAAAATTAACCAGGTTTGTTTTGATTGTTGTTGTTGTTGTTGTTATGTGCCGTCGAGTCAAACCCGACTCATAGTGACCCCTCCTTGGGTTTCCGAGGCAGTATCACTACGGAAGTAGGATTGACCAACCTTCCTTCCGAGGAGTGACTGGTGGGTTTGAACCGTCAGCTACTTCTTGTTGTTGTTGTTGTTATGTGCCGTCGAGTCAAACCCGACTCATAGTTGACCCCTCCTTGGGTTTCCGAGGCAGTATCACTACGGAAGTAGGATTGCCCAAACTTCCTTCTGAGGAGTGACTGGTGGGTTTGAACCGCCAGCCGTCTGGTTAGCAGGCAAGTTAAGATCACTGAAAATAGGACCAGTGTCTCACTGATCACTGGACCCTAATAGTTAGGGCCAAATGACAACATCAATGATTTGTTCAGTCAACAAATTTTTACTGAGTATCCATGATGTCTAAGGACTGGGCTCTTATGACTATTCTGGTAGTACAACAGTGAGCAAGAGAGACAAAGCCTCTTCCCTTGAGAATCTTACAGAAAATCAATAAATGTTTGCTGAATTGCACATATAATGTTTTTATAACAGTTTAAATTCATTAAAAACCCAAATAGCTTGGGCTTTAGTTTTGTTTTAGGGGGATGGCGTTGTGCCTAAGGCATCTGACTGACTGCTAACCAGAAGGCTGGCAGTTCAAACCCACCTTCCACTCCTCAGAAGGAATGTTGGGCAATCTACTTCCATAGTGATACCACCTTGGAAACCCAAGGAGGGGTCACTATGAGTCGGATCCGACTCCATGGCAGTGGTTGTGTTGCATTGTGTTATTCCACACAGGGCTGTCATAATTATGTCCTTAAGTATATAATACAGTTGTGGAAGTTACTTGGATTTTTAAAAAATCTGCCTTAGCCATATAAACAATGGATGTTAACTTCTGCTATTAACTGAGGGTCACAACTGTGTTTTACAGTACAACTTAAAATTCAGTGAGTAAAACACAAACTAGTTTACAAACTATGTTTCAAATACAAGATGAAACTGAGTTATAATATTTAAGAGAAATGTTGTTGTTGTTGTTATGTGCTGTCGAGTCAGACCCGATAAGATCTCTCTTTCCTTACTTTTTAAAATCTGATTTATAAAGCCATTTGTGAATGGGCAAGTTATGTATACAATGCTACTGTTAGCCATTCTTTGTTTAGCAATGTGATATGCACTAAGGGTAAAGCAAAGAACACAAAAGAGTATGAAAAATATAAATAACAGATTGTAACCAACAATGGAGAAATTATACTAGCATAATTAAGATAAAATCAAGTTAGGATAAAGTAATATTCATTTACGTTAATTTTTTTTTTAAAGAACAGAAAGAAAAGGGTCAAACTGAAAGAATTATATAGAAAATGGAAAGTTATAGTCATATAATCTGTACTGCTTTAGTCATCTGGAAAGTCAGTAAAACAACTTTTAAAAAATATATTTTACTGAAATATAATTTATGTACAGCGAAATACACAAAACTAAAAAAAATGTTTTTTTAAAAAAGCACAGACTCTAGAACCAAACTGCCTCAGTTTAAACTCGAGCTCCACCATTTATTAGCTATGTAACCTGAGAAATTTATTTAATCTTTCTGAGCCTCAATTTTCTCATCTGAAACATGGGGTTAATAATAATATCTATGCTATGTTATCGTTAGGCAGTGTTAAGTCATCTCCAACTCATAGCAACCCTACGTACAACTGAATAAAACACTGCCCTGTCCTGTGCTACCCTCAAAATCCCTGCTACATTTAAGGCTATCATTGCAGCCACTACGTCAAGCCATCTCATTGAGGGTTTTCCCTTTTTTTGCTGACCCTCTACTTTGTTGTTGTTGTTGTTATGTGCTGTTATGTCGGCCCCGACTCATAGTGACTCCTCCTTGGATTTCCAAGGCAGTATCACTACAGAAGTAGATTACCCAACCTTCCTTCCAAGGAGTGGGTAGTGGGTTTGAACCATCAGCCTTCTGGTTAGCAGTCAAGTGCCTTAGGCACTGTGCTACCAGAGCTCCTCTCTCTACTTTACTGGTATGATATCCTTCTTAAGGGACTGATTTCTTCTGACAACATTGCCAAAGTAGGTGAGATGAAGTCTGGCCATTCTCACTTAAAAGGAGCATTCCATCTACATTTCTTCCAGGATAGATACATTCATTTCTCTGGCAGTCCATGGTATTCTCAGTATTCTTTGGCAATACCACAATCCAAAGACATCAACTTTTCTTTGATCTTCCTTACTTATTGTCCAGCTTTCACATGCATATAAAGCAAATGAAAATATCATGGCTTGGGTCAGATGCACCTTAATCTTCAAAGTGACATTTCTTTCCTTAATTTAAACTTTAAAGAGGTCTTTTTAATCAGATTTGCCAGGGCAATATGACGCCCTACTTCTTGATTGCTGCTTCCTTGAGTGTTGATTGCGGATCCAAGTAAAATGAAATCCCTGATCACATCAATCTTTTCTCTATTTACTGTGATGTTGCTTACTGTTCCAGTTGTGAGGATTTTTGTTCTCTTTATGTTGACGTGTAATCCATACTGAAGACTGTAGTCTTTGATCTTCATCAGTAAGGGCTTTAACTCATCTTTACTTTTAGCAAGGTTGTGTCATCTGCATATCACAGGTTGTTAATGATTCTTCCTCCAATCCTGAACCACGTTCTTCTTCGTAAGTCCAGCTTCTTGGAGTATTTGCTCAGCATACAGATTGAGTAAGTATGGTGAAAGGATACAACCCTGATGCACACCCTTCCTGATTTTAAATTGTCCAGTATCCCCTTGTTCAGTTCTAATTACAGCTTCCGGGTCTATGTACAAGTACCTCAAGAGCACAATTAAGTGTTCTGGAATTCCCATCCTTTTCAATGTTATCCATAATTTGCTATGATCCACACAGTCAATAAAAGACAGGTAACCATCTTTCTGGTATTCTTTGCTTTCAGCCAAGATATATCTAACGTAAGCATTAATACCCCTCATTCCACATCCTCTTTTGAATCCAGCTTGAATTTCTGGAAGTTTCCTATCAATATACTACAGCAAACTTTCCGAATTATCTTCAGCAAACTTTTACTTGTGTGTGATATTAATGACACTGTTCGATAATTTCCACATTCTGTTAAATCACCTTTATTTGCAATGGGCACAAATATGGATCTTTTCCAGTCAGTCGGCCAGGTAGCTGTCTTCCAAACATCTTGGCATAAACAAGTAAGTGCCTCCAGTGCTTTATCAGTTTGTTGAAACATCTCAATAGGTATTCTGTCAATTCCTGTTGTTGTTATGTGCCATCGAGTCAGACCCAACTCCTAACGACCCCTCCTTGGGCTTCCAAGGTAGTATCACTACAGAAGTAGACTGCCCAACCTTCCTTCTGAGGAGTGGCTGGTGGGTTTAAACCGCCAGCCTTCTGGTTAGCAGTCAAGTGCCCTAGGCACTACGCTGCCAGAGCTGAGTCTTGTTTTTCACCAATTCCTTCAGTGCAGCTTTGACTTCTTTCTTCAGTACCACTGGCTCTTGATCATATGTTACCTCTTGAAACAGCTGGTCATCTATCAACTGTTTTTGGTATAGTTACTCTCTGTATTTCTTCCATCTTCTTTTATGCTTCCTGCAACATTCAACATTTTGCACACAGAATCCTTCAATATTGCAATTCGAGGCTTGAATTTATCCTTCAGCTTTTTCAGTTTGAGAAATGCCGAGTTAGCTTTTCCCTTTTGGTTTTCTACAAGACTTTGTACATTTCATTATAATACTTTACCTTGTCTTCTCGAGCTGCCCTTTATAATATTCTGTTCAGCTCTTTTATTTCATTTCTTCCATTTTTTTTAGCTATTCTCGGTTAAAGAGCAAGTTTCAGAGTCTCTTCTGACAACCATTTTGGTCTTTTCTTCCCTTCCTATCTTTTTAGTTACGATTTGCTTTCTACATACGTGATATTCTTGATGTCATCCCACAATTCACCTGGTCTTTGCTCACTGGTATTCAACATGTAAATTCTATCCTTCGGACGGTGTCTACATTCAGGTGTAAATTCAGGTGTGTTACACTCGGTCATATTTTGGCTCTAGTGGACTTGTTTTAATTTTCTTCAGCTTCAAATTGAACCATCATCTCCTGGTCTTGTTTTGACTGATACTAAGCTTCTCCATTGTCTCTTTCCACTGATGTAGTCGATTTGATTCTTGGGTATTCCATCTGGCAAGGTCCATGTATATTGCACCATCTATGTTGTTGAAAAAAGGTATTTGCAAAGAATAAGTCGTCTTGCAAAATTCTATCATGTGATCTCCAGCATCATTTCTATCACCAAGGCCATATTTTCCAACTACTGAACCTTCTTTTTTGTTTCCAACTTTCACATTCCAATCACCAGTAATTATCAATACATCTTGATTGCATGTTTTGTCAATTCTAGACTTCAGAGGTTGGTAAAAATCTTCAATTTCTTCATCTCTGGTTTTACTGGTCAGTGCGTAAATTAGAGTAATAGTCACATTAATTGGTCTTCCTTGTAGGCGTATGAATATTATCCTATCACTGACAGAACTGTACTTCAGGATAGCTAGAGATGTTCTTTTTGACGATGAATGCAATGCCATTCCGCTTTAATATGTCATTCCCAGCACAGTAGATCATATGATTAATTTAAAATGGCTGATACCTGCCCATTTCAGCTCACTAATGTCTAGAATATCAATCTTTATGCATTCCACTTCATTTTTGACAACTTCCAATTTTCCTAGACTCATACTTCATACATTCATTCCACTTTTCTATTATTAATGAATGTTTGAAACTGTTTCTTCTGATTTTGAGTTGTGCCTCATCAGCAAATGAAGGTCCTAAAAGTTTACTCTATCCATGTCATCAAGGTCTATTCTACTTTGAGGAGGCAGCTCTTCCCCCATCATATTTTCAGTGTGTTCCAACCTGAGGGGCTCATCTGTATCAGACAATGTTTCACTGCTATTTCACTGACCAATTTTTTCAGAAATGTATGGCCCTGTCCTTCTTCCCAGTCCGTCTTAGCCTGGAAGCTTTGCTGAAACCTGTCTATCACGGGTGACCCTGCTGGTATTCAAAATATTGGCAGCATAGCCTCCAGCTTCACGGCAACATATAAGCACCAGTATGACAAACTGACAGGTTTGATAAGGTTTTCTGTGGCCAATTTTTCAGAAATATTGCTTGTAAGCCTCTTAGAACAGTACTTGGCACATAGTAGGTTCTATGTTACTATTGATTATTAATATTAACATACTAGGTTTAATTCAGGGTAACATACTCCAAGAAAGGCAAACCAGAATACATCTAAAGAATTAAGGGAAGAAAATGTGTTACATAATTGGATAGTATGACAAGTCTATGCAGTATAATAATCATCTTGATCTTATTTTTAGAACTGCTTATTCAGCTTTTTGTCCCATATATACAAGCAGAGTGCTTAAGGCATTTGTCTGCTAACCAGAAGGCTGGTGGTTCAAACGCCCCAGCCACTCCTTGGAAGGCAAATTGGGCAATCTACTTCTGTAGTGATACGCCTCAGAAACCCAAGGAGGGGTTGCTATGAGTCGGATCTGACTTGATGGCAGTGAGTTTAGTTTGGTTGTGGTTATATATGAAGGAAGACAATTAATACAGAGCAAACATTTAATAAAGAGTGTTTAAAAACTTTATGACAGGACACTTAGCAAAGTGATTAAGAAAATGAGTTTTGTGAAAACATCTCTTTTATAATTAAAGACCTAAAGACTAAACTCATTTTATGAAGTTTTACTTCCTAGGCTTAGAAAAGACTAAAATATCCTAAATTTTGGTAAAATCTTCTAAGAAAACACTGTATGTATATATATGTAGAAAATTAAACAATACATTTTAATACATCTCAGTAAATATTTTGAAGTGTCAAACAGAATTAGTTTTAAGGAGATCTAAAGACACAATATTTAAACTAGATGACTCATGTAATCTTAGCTGTACTCTAATAAGCTTCTAAAATATATCTTGTAATTACCTGAGTTTGTTTCCTCTGCAATTTCTAAATCTTTTATTTGAATAATTTGATCTAACATCTCTCTAAAATGGTCTGTGATTTCTTCAGGTGGTTCATCACCAAATTTATAATCACATAACATTATAGTGGACCCAGGGATATGGACAAAAATTCGGTGAGGGAGGATGTGGAACTCCTTTTCAGAATCTAAAAAGAGAAGGAACATTAGGAATATTTAGATGAATTTGCCAGTGATACCAATGACATATAAGTATATGAAAGCTTCTATCAAAAATAAAATCTAAAAGGTCAATACTTAATTTTATCAATTTCTAATGCACCTGGCACAAAATTTCTCACCCTGAGTTGTGCTTTACCTTGATGTTCCTAGTCATTCAAAGTACTTAAATAATATTTCTATGAAACTTAGTATCACTGCCTTCAATGTAAGGATGTTATTATAATCACACTTTCGTGGGTTACCCACTGCACAATGAAGAACAACCCAGGAGAGAATTTCTTCCCTGGTTTCAGAAATAGTTGTCCTTGTTTAACTTCATAATAACCACTGTGAATTCTAAAACTTATTTTTCCCTGCTTCATGCAAATCAGTGGCCAGTATACATCAAGAATATATAGCATACATTTTTGTACTAATCTTACCACTGACTCCATCTTACAAGCATCTTCAAGCATACATGGGACATCAAGACAGACATTTTTTTCTTCATTTAGAAAAATGAAATCTTAAATTAAGTAAAGAATGAATAACTATTTTTCATTCTTCTTTGAATATTCACAAACTAGAATATAAGAATTCCCCCTATTTCTAACACAGAGTCATAGTCCACATAAATATATAATTACTATCTGGTTGAATGGGAGCTCTGGTAGCATAGTGCCTAAGGCACTTGACTGCTAACCAGGAGGTTGGCGGTTCAAACCCACCAGCCACTCTTTGGAAGGAAGGTTGGGCAATCCTACTTCCGTAGTGATAACTGCCTCGGAAACCCAAGGAGGGGTCGCTATGAGTCGGGGCCGACTCGACGGCAAAATAACAACAACAACAACAATCTAGTTGAACACTATGATTCTAATGAATTATCAACAAAAATAGAGAATTTGTGTAAAGATTAACTCTTTCAGTAATGGACATGATTTAAAAAGCTACCAACATATAAATCAATTAAAAAACTGGGCTCACAAAGGTAGTAACTTACATTTCTTTGTCAAGAAACTAGTAGTGGCTTTATATAATAACAGAAGATAATAAAAAATGCTTCAACTGTCACAGTAAATGTCATGACTTTACACACTGTGTGCTCCTTCCAGGTTCTGCTTATCTTGTTTGAACATGATAACTGGGAGAACACTTTATTCTTTGACCACATTGCCTCCTAGCTGCAAAATTACATTACTGCAATCTGTAGTACAGTATATAAATTGCCCACACATTAAAACTAGGCATATATTATTTTATTTTGGATCACAGTTATTTGAAACAGGTAAAGTTCAAGACTTTCAAAGATGGCTTAAATGTGCAGGAGTAATTAGCATTCAAAATTTAAAAAACTCTTTCAAACCATATTAATTCTAGGTTTACTTGAAAAAGAAACCAAATATACTGTAAAATCAAATGTTAAAGAGCTGGTTGCAGTAACTGATATTTAAATTACTCATTAAAAAAGGAAAAAGGGCAATTTTCAAATTATTAAGTTAAATTGTCAATTTAGTCCCTAAATAAGACGACATTTTCAAATTGGTCTGAGGTTAAAGACAGAAGGGAAGGTGGGAAAAAAACACACCTAAAGAAAAATAGAAAAAAGATTTGTATAGGTATTTCCCTATGTCAGAATATCTAACTCAACATTATTTGAATAACTTCAAAAATAGAGAAAAGTTTTTTTTTTTTTTCATTTAAGCCAATATGGTAAGAATTGGGTTTCTGCTGGTTAAGACATACAATCTGACACATACTGGAAACTTTTATATAATAGGTGATATTTGTGCTGAATCTTAAAGGACATTTGCGTGAAAGGATGAAAAGTGTAATCCAGAGATTAGAACCATGATCACAGGCCAAGAGAATTACAAATGATCTGAGTGGAAAAGTCGTACAAAGGGATGTGGATGTAGGGATGCAAGAGATTTCAACTGATGACCTCACTTTTAATGATAAGTCACAGTCACTTACTGAAGGGAAGTTGAGAAAGACTGAATGTGGGCTTACAGAGAATAATTAATGAGGTCTGTAATATTTATTGAGAGGAATCAAAGAAGAGAAAGACCACAACAAGTAAAAGGGTTGATTAGTTAATAGTTTTTACTGTCACTGAGGTATTAATTTGAATTTGTTTATCAGAACAACCAAAATTCAAAGATTATGTTTATTTTAAAGGTTAAAAATATGAAGTTAATATTCATGCCCTTTGCAGACTTCCTATGCATGCAAAAATATTCTAATTCAGGTTAATTTCTTGGCATACATTCTGTTTTTTACCACATTACATGTTACAGTATCTATAAGATCTTTCCTGTATACGAAAAAAAAGGAAGCTAAGGGAGCTCTGGTAGCATAGTAGCTGAGACACTTGCCTACTAACCAGACGGCTGGCGGTTCAAACCCACCAGTCACTCCTCGGAAGGAAGGTTGGGCAATCCTACTTCTGTAGTGATACTGCCTCGGAAACCCAAGGAGGGGTCGCTATGAGTCGGGTTTGACTCGACGGCACATAACAACAACAACAACAAGTAACAGAAAGATAAAATCTAAAATCTAGCGATTTTACATTTATATATGTGTTATGTGTGTGTGAATATATATATATATATATATATACACACACACACACACATACATACATATCTCAATATATAAATACGTTCAGAATTTGCATTATTACACTTGCAATTATCCTTTGATATCTTAATTAAGATTAACTAATATTTTGATGGAATAATTATCCTCACTCACTCACTCACTCACTGCTGTCAAGTTAGATATGACTCATAATGGCCCCTCCTTGGGTTTCTGAGGCAGTATCACTATGGAACTAGATTGCCCAACCTTTCTTCTGAGGAGTGGCAGGTGGATTTGAACCTCCAGCCTTCCGGCTAGCAGTCAAATGCCTGAGGCACTACGCCACCAGAGCTCCCAATAATTATCCTAGGCTGTTATTAAACCTTGAAATATATCTACTTTTGCTTTCTTTTTGAAAGATAGTGTGAAACTTAGCAAAAATTAAAATTAAGAAATTTTAAAGACAACTAACATAAAGTAAGAATTCATCTCCTTTACTACCTCTAACATAAAAGCAGCCACTACTTACTGAAGGCTTCGCTCACATCGATTTGTATTAGGTACCTTAAAAATATCATTTCACTTAATCTCACACCCTCACAGCCTAGCTATTATAATCCCTGTTTCACATATTAAGAAAGTGGATGCTTAGATAGGCTGAATCATTTGCCCAAGGCCATTCTCCAAATACAGAGTAGACACAGAACCCAAGATTTCAAAGCTTTCCATCAAAATATATATACCATCTAGTGTTTTCACACAGTACCCAAAGGCCATTCAATTAATTACCAGTAAAAGCTCTTTTCACTTTTTAAATATTTAGATTTAAATGGTATCATTAATTTCTATAATATTAAGCTAAATGACAAATAGCACAACTATTATTAAGGCCATTAATTTTACCAACTGGTGCCTAAGGCATTGACTGCTAACCAGAAAGCTGGCGGTTAAAAGCCACCAGCCACTCCATGGAAGGAAGACTGGGCAATATAGTTCCATAAAGATTTACCACTTTGGAAACCCAAAGGAGGTCACTATGAGTCAGAATCAACTTGATGGCAATGAATTTGGAGTTTTGAGTTTGGCATCAGCAAAAATTTTAAAATACTAACTCATTTAATATTATACCACAGCAGTCATATAAACCATTTTAATGAAGTATTCTTAAATGGAGAAAGAGTATTTAGTAATGAGTGTCATAAGGAAGATTTATTAATGGTAGATACGTCCAAATAGCCATGAAAGCCCTAAAGTTTATAATGTTGTTGTTATTTGCTGTCGACTCATAGTGACCCCTCCTTGGATTTCTGAGGTAGTATCACTACGGAAGTAGATTGCCCAATCTTCCTTCCAAGGAGTGGCTGGTGGGTTTGAACCGCCAGGCTTCTGGTTAGCAGTCAAGTACCTTAGCCACTATGCTACCAGAGCTTCCAAAGTTGATAATAGGGGTATAATAAGATGCTGCTGCTCATAAAGTGAAGTACTGTTTAACACACAACAATTACCATATACACAAAGTCAAATTGCAAAGGCAAAGTCATTCTGAAATGAGGCTGCTAGGCTAGATGGCTGGCTAAGTGACCAAAATAAAAATCTCAACCTAGTAAGACTCAAATTCATATTTTAGTAAAATTTATTATTCATGCATGGATTATAAGGGTTACATACAAATTGCTGGAGGGAGAAAGGCAAATGTTAAATCCAGCAATCCCAAGAATCTACCATAATAGGAATATAAATAAGATTATGATTAGTCCATCACCTAATATAATGTCTCTCAGTAGTACTAAAAGAAGTTAGTTTATAGAGGAGCTATACTTTTTTTTTTAATAAACACAAAAATATTCTTAAACTAGTATGTTTCAAATATGTACATATCTAAAGTGTGAATTAAAAATCTACTCACATCTGAATATGAGAAAGAGGGAAGATAAGGGTGTAGGTTCAAAAAGTATACTCAACGTTAGAAGTTTTCTTTGGGTGAAAATAAATTAGTTTTAATACAAACTACCAAAAGGTATATTTTGTTTAAATTTCCCAAAAGACATAGTAGTTGTAAAAAGTTAGAAAACCATGACTTAGCCTTTTTTAAACTTAATAAACTGTTAGAGTAATAGTGGAGAAGTATATAAACTAGTATACAAAAAATAATTGGTAACAATAAAAACAATCCATCATATATAGACCACAAATTAATATTTATTAAGGAACCTATTATATAATCAGGAACTCTGGTGGTGTAGCGGCTAAGGCTTCTGACAGCTAACCAGAAGGCTGGCAGTTCAAACCTACCAGCCACTCCTTGGAAGGAAGACTGGGCAATCTACTTCCATAGAGATGTTATTGTTGTTAGGTGCCATTGAGTCCTTTCCGACCGTTCTGGTTACCTAGTGCCGCTCTGACAAGAAATATACCACAAATGGGATTGCCTTAACAAACAGGAGTTTATTCTCTAACAGTTTGGAGGCTTTAAGTCCAAGTTCAAAGTGCCAAGCTCTAGGGGCTGGGTAAAAGCCCCTCAACCTTGGGGTCCAGCTCTGCCTCCTGCTCCCGCCCCACTGGAGCTAGAGGCATTTCTTCACTTGGACAGCTGCTGGCTGCTGGGGCTGAGAAGCCCCAAGGTTGACAAGTAATAAAAAGGCACAGTCCCGATGTTACCAAACCACACGGCAGGCCATTAACTAAGTCCCAAAGTCCGCAGAGCATAGCAGGCTGCTGAGCAACAACACAGCTACATGCACGGTCCAAGCGTGCCATAAGCTAGAGACCATTCTCAAAGCTTCTCCTTATATACAGAAAGCAGACCACATCTCAGAGGCAGCTACTCAGCTGCTTGTGGTAGATCTCACCATGGAGTTAATTGCCACTCTCATCATGGGGAATAACTACCACCAGCTGCCCAGCCACTCAAACAGGCCCAGCCAAGTTGACACACAAACATAACCACACCGACTAATAGCGACCCCATGCATAGCAGAATGAAACACCGGCCAATCCCACACCAGCTCCATGATCCCTACTATACATGAGCCCACTATCACAGCCACCATGTCAATCCATCTCATTGAAGGCCTGCCCTCTTTCGTCAACCCTCCACTCTACCAAGCATGACATTCTTCTCCAGGGAATGGTCCCTTCTGACAATATGACCAAAGTAAGTGAGACGAAGTCTGGCCATTCTTGCTTCTAAGGAGCATTTTGGGTGCACTTCCTCCAGGACAGATCTGTTAGTTCTTTTAGCAGTCCATGGTACTTTCAGCATTCTTTGCCAGCACAATAACTCAAAAGCATCAACTCTTCTCGGCCTTCCTTATTCATTGTCCAACTCTCACATGCATATGAGGCAACTGGAAATATCATGGCCTGTGTCAGGTGCACCTCAGTCCTCAAGGACACATCCTTACTCCTCAGCACTTTTCAAGAGTTCCTTCACGGCCAACCTGCCCAGTGTTACACGTCGTCTAAAGTCCTGACTGCTGTTTCCACTGGCATCAATTGTAGAACCAAGCAATGTGAATTCTTTGACAACCTCAACTTCTCTCCATTTATCATGATGCTGCTTATTGGTCCAGTTGTGAGGATTTTTGTTTTATTTATATTGAGACGCAATCCACACTGCAGACTGTATTCTTCAGTCTTCATCAGTAAGTGCCTCAAGTCATCCTCACTTTCAGCAAGCAAAGATGTATTGTCAGCATATCTCAGGTTGTTCAGAGAAATGCTGAGTGTGTTCTTCCTCCAATCTTGATGCCACATTTTTCTTCCTATAGTCCAGCTTCTCAGATTATTTGCTCAGCATATAGATTGAATAAATGTGGGAAAAGGATACAATCCTGACACAGTCCCTTTTTGATTTTAAACCATGTGGTGTCTCCTTGTTCCATTCGAACAACAGCCTCCTGGTCAATGTAAAGGTTTCCCATGAGTATAATCAAGTGTTCGGGAATTCCCATTCTTCTCAATGTTATCAATAATTTGTTATGATCCACACAATCAAATGCCTTTGCACAGTCAATAAAACACAAGTAAAGATCCTTCTGATATTCTTTGCCTTGAGCCAAGATCCATCTGACAGCAGCTATGATATCCCTTGTTCCACGTCCTCTTCTGAATCCAGCTTGCACCTCTGGAAGTTCTCTGTCAATTTTACTGCTGCAACCATTTTTGAATTAACTTCAGTAAGATCTCACTTGCGTGCAATATTAACGATATTGTTCGATAATTTCCAGATTCTGTGGGATTACCTTTTTTTTTGGAATGGGTCTCTTCCAGTCAGTTGGCCAGGTAGCTGTCTTCCAAATCTCTTGGCATAACCAAGTGAGTGCCTCCAATGGGGCATCCATTTGTTGATATATCTCAATGGGTATTCCATCAATTCCTGGAGCCTTGTTCTTCACCAATTCCTTCACTGCAGCTTTGCCTTCCTCCTTCAATACCATTGGTTCTAGATCATATGCCACCTCCTGAAATGGATGAAGATCTACCAGTTCTTTCTGGTACAGTGACTGTGTGTATTCCTTCCATCTTCTTTTGATGTTTCCTGCATCATTCAGTATTTTGCCCATAGACTCTTTCAATATTGCAACTCAAGGCTTAAATTTTTTCCTCAATTCTTTCAGCTTGAGAAATGCTGAGTGTGTTCTTCCCTTTTGGTTTTTTAACTCCAGGTCTTTGCACATTTCATTATAGTAATTGGCTTTGTCTTCTCGAGCTGCTCTTTGAAATCTTTGGTTCAGCTCTTTTATCTTGTCAT
>NW_006921960.1:3104993-3126231 GCF_000298275.1 Orycteropus afer afer
GGTGGTTGGTGCATAAATTTGAATAATAGTCATATTAACTGATCTTCCTTGTAGGTGTATGGATATTATCCTATCACTGACAGCATTGTACTTCAGGACAGATCTTGAAATATCCTTTGTGATGATGAATGCCATGCCATACCTCTTCAAACTGTCATTCCCGGCTGTTCTGGTTACCTGGTGCCACTCTGACAGGAAATATACCACAAATGGAATGCCTTAAACAAACAGGAGTTCATTCTTACAAGTTGGAGGCTTTAAGTCCAAGCTCAAAGTGCCAGGCTCTAGAAGCTGGGTGAAAGCCCCTCAACCTTGGGGTCCAGCTCTGCCTCCTGCTTCCGGCCCACTGGAGCTAGAGGCATTTCTTCACTCAGACAGCTGCTGGCTGCTAAGGCTAAGAAGCCCCAAGGTTGACAAGTAAAAAGGCACAGTCCCGATGTTACCAAACCACACGGCAGGCCATTAACGTAAGTCCATTGTAAGTTCCAAGGTTGGCAGACCATAGCAGGCTGCGGAGCAACGACTCAGCTACATGCAGGGTCCAAGAGTGTCATAGGCTAGAGACCATTCCCAAGGCTTCTCCATATATACAGAAGCAGACCACATCCCAAAGGCAGCTACTCAGCTGCTTGTGGTAGATCCCACCATGGAACTGACTGCCAGTCTCATCATGGGGAATAACTACCACCAGCTGCCCAGACACTCAAGCAGGCCCTGCCAAGCTGACACAAAACATAACCACCACAATTCCACCCCTTGTCAACGTGGCACCTGTACAGATCTTCAATGGGTGGTATCTGTACAGGTGTCCTCCACTGGGTGGTTCCAGTCCCCTAGTTCCTGACTGGTGACCTCATCCCCTTGTCCTGGCGGGCCCCATTCCTCTCCCCCTTGGGCGTGGCAGCCCTGCCCCCTCACTCTTGGGCATGAGCTATGGCTTCATCCCACTGGCTCACATGAACAAGCAGCCCCACACTCCAGAACCAAGTTGGCAAAGGTCCGGCTCTTTGAAACCTAGGGGGCTGTATTGATTCCACCCCCAAAGGCCATGGTCCTACCCTTAAGGCTGAGGCAGCTCTGCTTCCATTTCCTTGGTCTCTCCACTTCTGCCAATTAATGCCTGAGGGCAACCCACTCTGCTGGAAATCTTTCTGTCCAAAGGACATGTAGCTTTCTTGCTCCATGGGCTGGCCAAACTGCTACTCCATTTTATGCTGGTCTTCTCTACCAATTAATGCCTGAAGGCAAGCCACTCTGCTAGGAAGCCGCCTACCCGATGGCACCCGGCTTTCTCCTCTGGGCTAGTAAGGCTGTTGCTTTCTCATGCCAATTCTCTCAGCTCTGCTCCTGCTATCTCTCATGCCAGTCTCTGGGCTCTGCTCCTGCCATCTCTCATGCCAATCTCTTGCTCTGCTCCTGCCGTGTGCCGGGGTCTCTCTGCCAGGGTCTCAGGTCATGGACGTACTCCACTCCTGTTTCCACATTTTAGGTATCTGTCAGAGCAGCACCCCACTCTCTCAGTATCAAATTCTGTTCTGGTTACCCAGTGCCGCTCTGACAAGAAATATACCACAAATGGGATGGCCTTAACAAACAGGAGTTTATTTTTACAATTTGGAGGCTTTAAGTCCAAGTTCAAAGTGCCAGGCTCTAGTGTCTGGGTGAAAGCCCCTCAACCTTGGGGTCCAGCTCTGCCTCCTACTCCCAGCCCACTGGAGCTAGAGGCATTTCTTCACTCAGACAGCTGCTGGCTGCTGAGGCTGAGAAGCCCCAAGGTTGACAAGTAAAAAGGCACAGTCCCGATGTTATCAAACCACACAGCAGGCCATTAACTTAAGTCCATTTTAAGTCTCAAGGTCAGCAGAGCATAAAGCTGCTGAGCAACAACATGGCTACATGCAGGGTCCAAGCGTGCCACAGGCTAGAGACCATTCCCAATGTTTCTCCTTATATACAGGAAGCAGAACACATCTCAAAGGCAGCTATTCAGCTGCTTGTGGTAGATCCCACCATGGAGTTATTTGCTAGTCTCATCATGGGAAATAACTACCATCAGCTGCCCAGCCACTCAACCAGGCCCAGCCAAGTTGACACAAAAACGTAACCACTATACCATCATAGTAGATCATATGGCCGTCTGATTCAAAATGGCCAAAACTAGTCCCTTTCAGCTCACGAATGCCTAGGATATCAATCTTTATGCGTTCCATTTCATTTTTGACAACTTCCAGTTTTCCTAGATTCATACTTCGTACATTCCACATTCTGATGATTAACGGATGTTTGCAGCTGTTTCTCCTCAATTTGAGTCATGCCACATCAGCAAATGGAGGTCTCAAAAGCTTTACCTTATCCATATGAGTAAGGCTGGTTTTACTCTGATGATGCAGGTATTTCCAGTCCTATTTTGAGAGCCTTCTAACCTAAGGGATTCATCCTCTTCCTCTGTATTGGACAATGGTTCTGGACTATTCATAAAGTTGCGCAGTAATGTATCAGACAGTGTTCCTCTGCTATTCATAAGGTTTTCCCTGGCCAATTCTTTGAGAAGTGGATGGCCTCTTCCTTCTTCTTAGTTTGTCTTAGTCTGCAAGCCAGGCTGATATCTGTGCACCATGTGCACCCTGCTGGGTTTGAAACACCAGTGGCACGGCCTCAAGACTCACAGCAACACGTCACCACAGTCAGACAAACCAACAGACAAGTTTGTCTCCCTTAGCTGTTGGAAACCTCTCCAACCACCCTCACCTGGACACCTGCAGCTGACTTCTTGCTCTGTCCTGTTCCTCCTGGCCTTTCCTCTCCTTTCTCCCACTTTCCTGCCTTGCCGCTTGTGAGGTGTGGCCTGGGTTCCCTCTCCTCCCCTGGATTCCTGTGGCTGACTCCTCACTCAGTCCCGGTCCCTGGGCTTTTTCCTCTCCTTTCTCCTGCTTTCCCGACTTGACGTTTTGGGGCAAGGCCTGGGTTCTCTCTCCTTACCTGGATCCCTGTGGCTGACTCCTCCTCCATAGAGATACCACCTTGGAAACCCAAGGAGGGGTTGCTATGAGTCAAGACTGACTCAACGGCAGTGAGTTTGGTTTTGTTTTATTATATAATACTCAACACTAATGTAGTGTAGTGCTGAAGGTACTTGACGGCTAACCAGAAGGCTAATGGTTCAAACCCATCAGCCACTCCTTGGAAGGAAGATGGGGCAATCTACTTCTGTAGTGATACTGCCTTGGAAACCCAAGGAGGGGTCACTATGAGTCAGGTCTGACTTGACAGCACATAACAACAACAACAATAAAAAAATAAGTATTTCACTTAAGAATAATCCTTGAAAAATCTCCTATCAGTATCAGTTGCCATTGAGTTGATTCCAATTCATGGCAACATCATGTTTGTCAGAGTAGAATGTGTTCCACAAGGTTTCCAATGGCTGATTTTTCAGAAGTAGGTCTCCAGGTGCCTCTGGGCAAAGTCAAACTTCTAACCTTTGGTTAGCAGTTGAGCATATTAACAATTTGCACCACCCAGGAATTCTAAAAAAGTTCATAGATATTAATAAAAAATACTAGCTTCAAAATACCAAAATAGTTTACTCATTCTGGCAGGGGAACAGTCACTCAAAATTTAAAAAATAAAATTCTCCCTGAAATTGTTCAATGCTGACATATGTTGCTATTATAAAGCTTCAAAAAATATTTTTCAGTAGCAAGTGAACATTTTTCATTTAATAATAAAGGTAAAAGATGACATACTGCTATAAAAAATAGGTAAGGTAGATTAAAAGATGACTTAACTATTATATCTTCACATCCAGTTACTGTATCAATTAAACACATACAAAATAAATGAAAGTACTTATTTTATACTCATAACTTTTTTTTCTGGAATTTCATTCAAAAGCAGGTCCTCAAACAGTATTTCACAACGATCAGCAACTGTGTTCAATATATCTCTCTTTATAGCCTTTGAAAGAAACCAAGGGAAACACACAGTAAGAAATAAAATAAGTTACTTTAAATTTAGGTTATTCTGTTACTAAAATCATACTCATGTCCCCTAAACCAAACAAAACCAAAACCAAACCCACTGCTATTGAGTTGATTCCAGTTTATAGCAACTCCCATAGGGTTTCCACAGAGGTAAATCTTTACAGAAGCAGATTGCCTCACCTTCCTTCCACAGAGCAGGTGGTGGGTTTGAACCACCAACCTCCCAGTTAGCAGTTAAATACCTTAGGTACTATGCCACCAGCACTTCTTCTAAAGTAGTACATCTAAAATAAATGGTACACTGTTCAACATTTTATTTTCCTCTTATTTAGAATGCTTATTAATACATTAATAGTTTAGTGTCAAATTTGCTTAGTCCTCATCTATAAATTAAAACCAGATAAATAAATGAGATTTTGAATCTGAATGAATTTAGATTTCAGTGCTCTAAATTAAGAAATATGTGAGATAACAGTACCATTCATCATTTAAAAAATTTATGAATTATATAGACCACTATCTAATAGTTCTTCCAATGAATACTCTTCCTATTGTTAAAACATTTTTCTCAGAAGAGGTTTTCAAATGTGTTAGTAAATCCACTGTAAAGTGCTCAATATGCAAAATAAATCACATTAAGAAAGGCATAAAAGAGATATTTTACCCATGAAATACTTAGAACCAATTAAATGGTATATTTAGACTGCCTAACATGTTGGACCTTTATCAATTAAAGTCAAATTAATAATTATAAGATCTAACATTGGAAAAAGACAAAATTTTAGGATTTTGGATCATTATATTAAGATGCTTGTTTTCCATATAGCAGTTATTCCTTTTTTGTACCTGCACAGCATCTTTAACCTTGGGTTTACTGCTGTGGATATAAGCTCTGCATTTCACAGCACCCTTAAGGTTCACAGAACCGCTGCAGATCTGGACTGTGGCTGTGGACCTGTGTTCTGAACTCAGGAGCTGAAAGACAATATGTTTTATTTCCAATGGCCAATAATTATTAGTTATATGAAACAAACACTATATAAGCTGTTTTAAGGAGAGAAGTTTTTGACTGAGTGTTCAAAAATATTCTCCATAAATTTTTTGAAAGCCTTCATTTTTATCTTTTTAAGTTAGTTACATACTATTTATTGAGCATATATATTATATGCCAATTTTATATGGACATATATATTATTTGAACATAGCCTGAAATTAAAACAACCACATCTAAGTTTTTTCTTACTAATATAACCACATAAGATACCAACATTCATTCAATTCATTTACTAAAAACAGATTATTTGCAGATTACACACAAAAGCACTGAGGAGATAAAAAGATAGACACAGAAGACATAATAAAATATGAAATACGAAGTATGCAATATATGTACAAAATAACTGGAATACAAAGCAGGATGTGATGAATATTGTAAAAGTACAAGTAATACATTGGCATTCATGTATATACATTCAACTCTACTTTCATAGGTTAAAAATAATACTATGCTACAGAGCAAAAAGCAAACCAGGTCAATTATGCGTATCACTAGATAATGGTATTAGCAGTTATAATCAGTCATTTCCATCATATGTCCCATTCTTTTTAGTCTAAAGAGTGTCAGTTCCTGCTTGGTTTTGAAGTATTTTACAAATATTTTTAACCTTGTAATTTTAGTAACGTGAAAACAAGGAAAGCAATGAAACAATGAAAGTACTACTAGAGGCCTATAATTTCAACAGAAATAAAAATCATGATTAAAAACAAAAAACTGGATGTGGTAAGAAAGTAAAAAATAAATATATCTGGAATACATTATCCCACAAAAGGGTCAAAGGAACAACAGAACACAATTAAACAGAATGTTGGCACATTGTGAAAAATGTAACTAACGTCACTGAACAACTACATAGAAATCATCAAATAGGAACCTAAATTTGCTGTGTAACCTTTAATTAAAAACACAATAAATTATTATTAAAAATTCAAAATAGGGGCAATTCTAAAAGACAAAATTCAAATCATCGGGAAGAATAAGGAAATATGTTAAACAAATAGAAAGACTTGAAAAATGTAGCTATTGAAACAGCATCAAAAGTCAATGCCCAATGGTAATTTATGCAAATGCTAGTGTTTTAAGAAAAACTGATCATATGGTCAAGGTCTTGTTGGTTAAAAAAAAAAAAACTGTCCTAGACCAAATAGTTCTATAGGTCCTATGGCGGTCCATTATAAAAATATTTATCATCAGAACTATAGCAACAACAACATCTGGAATAAGCATCCTATGGCAATTGTGGAGATCATCCATACATCAGTAAGGTGGGAGTGGAGAGTAACAGCCATTCCACAGATCTTTATTGTAGATGGAACTATTCTATTTTGGAAAATAGTGTACTATTTTATATATATATATATATATATATATATATTACATAGTTAGATTATTATAAATAAAAGACTATATACACACACATGTACACTCATACATTTATCAAACAGTTTTGAAGGACATAAGGACATAAGGACTGAGTATCCTTATGGCAGAAAAATATTTGGGTTCAACAATTGTAAACTTCTCTTTATTACTCTGTGTTTAGGAATAAACTGGCTTATAGATAGTCTTTGAGGTACTAACTTGTTCATAAAAGGAGGAACATCTGTAATACTGATATGAGATTTTGGAAAACAAAAGATCCCTTCTGGGTATGGAGATGAAATTTCCAAGAAGGGGTGGTATTTGAACTGTATCTTAAGCACAGACTGGGCTTTGACAATATAGGTAACAGAAAAAATACAGTATTGGCAAAACACATGGTTCAGGAAATATATAGAAATTTAGGGGCATAGCAAGAATAGATCGAGAGAAATTAAGAATGAAAAAGGTATGCTGAAGTTATGAAGAGCTTTGAATAACCTTTTTAAAAGTAAAAACAAACAAAAAACACATGCTGTCACCAAGTTGATTCCATTTCTTACACCATATAGAAAAACAAACTCAAGGTGGATCAAAGACCTGAATATAAAACCAAAAATCATAAAAACAATCAAAGAAAACAGAGAGAAAATTTAGGGGCTTTAATTCATGGCATACATACACTATTGAACACAACTAAAAATGTTCAAAACCAAAAGACAAAATAGATGACTGGGATCTCCTAAAAATAAGACACTATGCATACTAGGAGCTCTGGTAGCATAGTGCCTAAGGCACTTGACTGCTAACCAGAAGGCTGGCGGTTCAAACCCACCAGCCACTCCTCAGAAGGAAGGTTAGGCAATCCTACTTCCGTAGTGATACTGCCTCGGAAACCCAAGGGGGGTCGCTATGAGTCGGGGCCGACTCGATGGCAAGTAACAACAACAACATGTATATCACCACTTTTTTGTCAGTTTGTCATACTGGTGGCTTGAGTGTTGTTATGAGGCTGGAGGCTATGCCACTGGTATTTCAAACACCAGCAGGATCACCCATGGTGGACAGGTTTCAGTAGAGCTTCCAGACTAAGACACTCTTGGAAAAAGGAAAGGGCCATCCATTTCTGAAAAACTGGCCAGTGAAAACCTTGTGAATAGCAGTGGAACACTGTCTGATATATTATTGGAAAACTTTATGACTAGCTGTGAAACACTGTCTGATATAGTGCCAGAAGATGCACCCTGCAGATCCGAAGGCGCTCAAAATACAACTGGGGAAGAGCTGCCTCCTCAAACTGGAGGTGACCTTAATGATGTGGATGGAATAAAGCTTTTGTGAACTTCGTTAGCTGATGGGATACAACTCAAAATGGGAAGAAACAGCTGCAAACATCTATTGATAATCAGAATATGGAACATATGAAGTATGAGTCTAAGAAAATTGGAAGTTGTCAAAAATGAAATGGAATGCATAAAGATCGGTATCTTAGGTATTAGTAAGCTGAAATGGACTAGTAAGGCCATTCTGAATCACACAATCATATGGTCTACCCTGCCAGGAATGACAAATTAAAGAGGAATGGCATCACATTCATTCCCAAAAAGACCATTTCAAGCTCTATCCTGAAGTACAATGCTGTCAGTGATAGGAAAATACCCATATGCCTACAAGGAAGACCCCACCACTCATCTGTCAGTACGTCATACTATTGTGGCGTGCATGTTGCTGTGAGGTTGGAGGCTACAACATCGGTATTTCAAAGACCAGCATGGTGGACAGGTTTCAGTGGAGCTCCAGACTAAGACAGACTGGGAAGAAAGATGGGGCTATCCATTATGAAAATATTGGCCTGTGAAAACCTTGTGCATAGCAGTGACACACTGTCTGATATATTACTGAAAAGCTTTACGAATAGCCCTA
Source organism: Orycteropus afer afer (assembly GCF_000298275.1). Lineage (NCBI taxonomy): Eukaryota > Metazoa > Chordata > Mammalia > Tubulidentata > Orycteropodidae > Orycteropus > Orycteropus afer. The sequence goes on from NW_006921960.1 coordinate 3,113,316, forward strand.
AAACTTGTCTAACGTAGTGCCAGAAGATGAGGCCCTCAAGTTGGAAGGCATTCAAAATGCAACTAGGGAAGAGCCGCTTCTTCAAAGTACAGTCGATCTTAATGACGTAGATGGAGTAAAGCTTTCAGGACCTTCATTTTCTGAAGGTGCATGACTCAGAATGGGGAGAAATACCTGCAAACATCCATTAATAATCGAACACGGAACATACAAAACATAAATCTAGGAAAATTGGCAAGCTGTCAAAACTGAAATGGAATGCACAAAGATTGATATCTTAGGCTATCGGCCATTTTGAATCAGGTAATCATATGGTCTACTATGCTAGGAATGAAAAATTGAAGAGGAATGGTGTTGCACTCATCGTCAAAAGGAATGTTTCAAGATCTATCCTGAAGTACAATGCTCTCAGTGATAGGATAACACCCATATACCTAGAGGAAGGCCAGTTAATACAACTATTATTTAAATTTATACAGCAACCATTAAAGCCAAATATAAAGAAATTGAAGATTTTTACCAACTTCTGTAGTCTAAAATTGACCAAACATGCAACTCAAGATGTACTGATCATCACTGGTTATTGAAATGCAAAAAGTGGAAACAAAGAAGAATTATCAGTAGTTGGAAAAAATAGACTTAGTGATAGAAATGATGCTGGAGATTGCATGATAGAATTTTGCAAGGCCAACAACTTATTCATTCTAAATATCTTCTTTCAAAAACATAAATGGTGGCTATACATGTGGACCTCACTGCATGTAATACACAGGTATCAGAGCAATTACATGCATGGAAAGAGGCAATGGAGAAGCTCAATATATTCAGTCAAAACAAGACCAGGAGCTGACTGTGAAAAGACCATCAATTGCTCATATCCCAGTTCAAGCTGAAGCTAAAGACAATTAAAACAAGTCCACGAGAGCCAAAATATGGCCTTGATTGTATCACATCCAAATTTAGAGATCCATATTTATTCCTGTTCCAAAGAAAAGTGATCCAACAGAATGCAGAAAGTATCGAACAGTATCGTTAAATGATACACAAGTAAAATTTTGCTGAAGATAATTCAAAGATGGTTGCAACAGAAAATTGCCAGGGAACTTCCTGAAACTCAAGCTGGATTCAAAAGAGGACATGGAATGAGGGATATCACTGCTGATGTCAGATGGATCTTGGCTCAAAGCAAAGAATATCAGAAAGATGTTTACCCCCTGTGCTTTATTGACCATGCAAAGGCATTTGACTATGTAGATCATAACAAATTATGGATAACATTGAGAAGAATGGGTAATCCAGAAAACTTAATTGTGCTGATAAACAACCTGTACATAGACCAAGAGGCTGTTGTTCAAACAGAACAAGGAGCTACTGCATGGTTTTAAATCAAGAAGGGTGTGTATCAGAGTTGCATGCTTTCATCATACTTATTCAATCTGTACGCTGAGCATTAATCTGAGAAGCTAGATTTATGAAGAAGAACGTGGCATCAAGATCAGAGGAAGACTCATTAACAACCTGCACAATATGCAGATGACACAACCATGATTGCTTAGAGTGAAGATGACCTTAAGCACTTACTGATGATGATCAAAGATTACAGTCTTCAGTATGGATTGTATCTCAACATAAAGAAAACAAAAATCCTCACAACTGGAACAAGTAATATCACAATAAATGGAAAAAAGGTTGAAGTTGTCAGGGATTTCACTTTACTTGGATCCAAAATCAACATTCATGGAAGCAGTAGTCAAGAAATCAGACATTGCACTGCACTGAGAAAATCTGCTACAAAAGACCTCCTTAAAGTGTTAAGAAGCAAAGACATCACTTTGAAGACTAAGGTGCACTGAACCCAAGGGATAGTATTTTTAATCACCTCAAATGCATGTGAAAGCTTGACAATGAATAAGGAAGACCGAAGAAAAGTTGATGCCTTTGAACTGTGGTGTTGACATAGGATACTGAAAATACAATGGACTACCAGAGGAACAAACAAATCTGTCCTGGAAGAACTGCAGCCAGAATGCTCCTTGGAAGTGAGGATGGCCAGACTTAGTCTCACCTACTTTGGTCATGTTGTTAGGACCATTCCCTGGAGAAGGATATTATGCGTGGTCAAGCAGAGGGTCAGCTAAAAAAGGGAAAGATCCCAAACAAGATGGTTTGGCATAGCGGCCACAACAAGGGACTCAAGTATATTCAGGATTGTGAGTCTAGCACAGGGACAGTGTTTCGTTCCATTGCACACAGGGTCACTATGAGTCAGCGCCAACTCAACAGCACCTAACAACAACATGTGCATCAAAAGATTTCATCAAAAGAGTAAAAAGAGAACTCACACACTGGGGAAAAATTTTGGGCAACAACATAATGGCAAAAGAGTTAATCTCCAAAATCTATAGAAAACTTAAACAATTAAAAACAAAGAAATTAAAAATGGGCAGAGGACATGAACAGACACTTCACTAAAGAAGACATTCAGGCAGCTAACAAACACATGAAGAAATGCTTGTGATCATTAGTTGTTGTTGTTATTAGTTATCATTAGTCATTAATCATTAGAGAGATGCAAATCAAAACAGCAATGAGATATCATCTCACCCCAACAATAATAGTGAAGTTCAACAAGACAGAAAACAAATGCTGGCGAGGATATGGCAATTTTGGAACACTCATACACTGCTGTTGGGAGTGCAAATTGGTACAATCACTGTGGAAAATGGTATGGCATTTCCTTTAAAAGCTGGAAGCAGAAACGCCATGTGATCCAGCAATCCCACTACTAGATATATATTCTAGAGAAATAACAGCCATGACAAGAACAGATGTATGTACACCCATGTTCACCAGAGTGCTATTCACAATAACAAAATGGAAATAACCTAAATGCCCATCAACGGAGAAATGGAGGAACAAATTTTGGTACATACACACAACGGAATACTACACAACATTTAAGAGCAATGATGAATCTGCCAGTGAAATTGGTCAATCACAAAAGGAAAAATATTGTGTGAGATCACTATTGTAAAAAGTCAAGAAAATGGTTTCACACAAAAAAGAATAACTCTTTGACAGTTACCAGGGTTAGGAGATGAAGGTAAGGTAAATCACTAACCAGAGGGTAGACATGGATGAAGGGGAAGGCAAAAACAATGTTATTGTGCCTCATCTATGCCTTAGGATAATCTTAAACAGGACTAAAATCAAAAGCATGTATACTTATAGAAAGAATTATAATGTTTCTTGGTAGTAACTTTTGTAGAATTAGAAATTTATACACTTTTTCATCTCTAAAATTTTTTGACTCTATTTATAAACAGAAAGAGAAACCTTTCATTATGGGTATTCTAAGTATTTTCAATAAGTGAGTGATATTTAAATATTTACCAATTGCGTTAGAACTCTGACATCCAAAGGCTGATGAGTCACTTGAACACTTCCTCTAGAAGATTTTTTCTGAAAAAAATAACAAAAGTTAAAAAGCCAGATTCCTGAGAATGCATCTGAAACATGAAAGATAATTTAGGATACATTTTAGATACCAAGTGAATCAGAGGAAAAAAAACAAATATTATTACATATTTTTTATATTTAGTTTTTTCCTATAGGTGTTTTAGTTTCCTCATGCTGCTGTAACAGAAATACCACAAGTGGATGGCTTTGAAAAATTAATTCATATTCTCACAGTTCAGGGGACTAGAAGTGAGAATTCAAGGCCTAGGAGAAGGCTCACAGCAGTAGGAGGAGATCTTTGTCTCTTTCAGCTTCTGCAGCCCTGGTGTTCCTACGGTTCTTGGCAATGCTCAGGTGGCATCAATCTTCTCCTCTATTTGTGCTTGTTTTGGGGTCTAATCTGCTCTTTTTAAAACACAAGTGATTAAATTCAGGGAGTGTCTTACAATGATATGACCTAATTAACAGAAAAGAAACCGTATTCCCAAAAAGGATTACATCCATAGGTAGAGGGGTTAGGATTCCAACACACTTTTTGGGGGGACCCAGTTTAATTCAAAACAGTAAGTATGTAACTTTGTGTATCCTACACCAATGTATACTCCTAAAAAACATTAACAATATAAAAAGTTCCTACTTGTATTTCTCTAAATCAAAGATTGGCAATCTATAGCCTATGGGCAAATCCAGACTGCCACCTGTTTCTATAAGTAAGGTTTTACAAGAATGCAGCCAGAAACATACATTTACATATTGTCTATGGTTGCTTTCATATTACAACAACAGAGATGAACAGTTACAAGAGACCATCGAGTCTGCAAAGTCTAAACTATTCATTATCTGGTCCTATACATATCATTTAGTGATTCCTTCTATAAAGGGAGAGATGACTAAAGTTCCCTTTCCTTTAGGTCAAAGCTATTTTCGAAGGTCCTTTAAGATGGCTCTGTTGTTGTTGTTATGTGCCATCGAGTTGGAACTGACCCATAGCAACCCCTCCTTGGGTTTCTGACGCAGTATCACTACGGAAGTAGATTGTTCCATCTTCCTTCTGAGGAGTGGCTGGTGGGTTTGAACTGTCAGCCTTCTGGTTAGCAGTCAAGTGCCGTAGGCACATTACCAGAGCTCCCAAGATGGCTCTACTTAAAACCTTAAAACCACTATCTTGGCAGAATAAGATATGGCCTTCAGTCTTAAGTTACATGACGCTCCCTTCTTTAGGTTCTAGAATTCCAATTACATCATAAATAATCCCTTCTGTCATTTTTTGACAAAAAAAATACTCATCTGACACCTTAAAAGACCTTAGAAATGAGAAGTACAGGTAATCCCAGCTTACAACAAGGTTCTCTTCCAACAACTCTATTGTACGTCAGTTCTAACGTAGGTTGAATATCTTATTTTATTCCATTTTTTTAGTTTTCATTATTATCTTTCATTATCAGTGTCCTTATAGGTCCCATCTTTATTTGTCTTTCGGAATTGGAAACATTACATATAAACTTATAGATATGATGACATCAGTAAATTACATAGTACAACACTGTATGTAATGCATGTTACTAATAAGTTGAACAAAAAACAACAACAAAAACATGGAAGGTAGTAAGTGGGTTTTGTTGGAATTCTAATACATCTAAGTCAGGGACTACCTGTAAATAAAAATTCCTATTTTCATAAAGGCAAGGACTAAAGAACTAATGATAAGTTATCTTCTATTTTACCTTTGCTGTTGTTGTTGTTATGTCCCGTCGAGTTGCACCCGACTCATAGAGACCCCTCCTTGGGTTTCCGAGGTGGTATCACTACAGAAATAGATTGCCAACCTTCCTTTCAAGGAGTGGCTGGTGGGTTTGCACTGCTAGGCTTCTGGTTAGCAGTCAAGTGCCTTAGGCACTACACTACCATTTCATAAGCAAGATAATTTTCTCTTAACTTACCTGTCCTTCTAGCAGGTCACAATCTTCCTCTTTAACTTGCCCATTAATCAAAAACACACCATTTTCAATTTGCTTGGCCCAGCATGTAAGTCCATTCTTAAAAGAAACACAGCACAGATATCCCTCAGTTATAATGTCATGTAAATTAAATTCCCTAAATTCTATTTTAATCCACTGAATATACTGAATTAAATATACCAAAGTACTAGTAATGCTGTATTTAAATTCAGTCTTTTGAATAAAAAGAGTATGTCCTCAACATTTAGCACCTTACCCATACTTAATAATAGTTTTCTCCCCCTTTATACAAAACTAACATTTATACCAGACTTAAGTGACACTACATGACTATACAAACACTGCCATCAAGTCGTTTCTGACTCATAGTGACCCCTCCTTGAGTTTCTGAGGCACTGTCACTATGGAAGTAGATTGCCCCATCTTCTTTCCGAGGAGTGGCTGGTGGGTTTGAACCGCCAGCCTTCTGGTTAGCAGTCAAATGCCTCAAGCACTATGCCACCAGAGCTCCCATAAATTCAGTAATACTCATTATCTTGAGAAAAAAAAAGTTAGGGAAGAGAAGAGCCCCAAACAAACAATATAAAGCTATTATAAAGCAGTATTATCAAGGAAAAAATTAGCAAACACCACTTGTCTCTTTCAGCTGAAAGAAGAGAAAATTAACAAATGAGATGAACAATGGAATGAATGGTATAGAAATGCAAAAGGGACTAGAAAAGGAAAGACAAAAGTAAGTTGCAAAAAAAAGCAAAAAGACCAAGCAGTATATCTTCTTATATAATTATATTTTATATTATTATATTTTAAAATTTATATAACTAAATTTTAATTGTCAACTATTTACTGAACATGTATTATGCTAAATACATTAGCATTATGACACTGTCATAAATAAATTATAATCTGGCTGCAGTAGTAACAGTTATGTATAACAGTATCAGTATAAACAGAATGTCATTTTTGAGGATTATAAAATACATGGCAGAGACAACCAAATTAAAGCAGGCTGGTACTCATCAATTACTAAACAAATCACATTTTACTGATACCTTTGTATTTTTCTCCAGAGTATAGTTGACAGAAGTAGTAGACAGTGGAATGTGAATATTAATGTGAATTGTACACTCCAAAGAAAGCCATGAAGTTGATAGTCCATTTTGATACTTCCATTCTGCTGGTCTTGCTGAACTCTTCAGCATTGAGAATAGGAGAAAAGCATAAAGTTTAGGTAAAATACACAGATTAGTATTATAACACATATAAAATAATAATTCATACAATCTAATCTCCAATATATATTGCCAAATTCTTGGATTAAAGGGCTACAGTAGAACCAAATAAAAATAAGGCATATAGTAAGTTCAGTACTCTTCAATACAATCCACGTAACCTAGGCAAGCCCTCATTTCACCCTCTCCACAGAGGGGTAGGCAGAAAAAGGATCAGAAATGTCCATGTTTAGAAATATGAAAAAGTCTCTGGTTTTCTAGCTCTCATCTGCAGCTTCAGTAGTGTCAATCCTGAGGATTTTGCGGTGGAACAAATAGCCACTGAGTGAACTCACAGGGCCAGACATTCTTCTTTCTGTTCCATCCTTGCTAACAGACTACACCACAATCATGGTCCCTTATTTAAATGAGCTAATTCAGTACATGTTTTGGTTGTGTACCTATGTTAACTAAATTCAAAACTGCTCTGTTTCTTCTCAATAAATTAAACTATGTATTTCTGAGACTTACTTGTTTATGAAAACAGAGAGCTGTTAAATTACTTTTTCAAAATCAAAGTGAGGTTCCACTGAATACAGGCAGCTTGCTTACCAGGTACTGTAGCTACTAAAAAGACTTCAGACATTTTTACTACCAATCTCCCAAATAAAAACTAAACTTATAAACAAGATGAAAGGAGCTTGATGAAATTCATTACTGCCTCTAATAAAATCACCCAATTTCAAAACCAAGAACTTGTAGTTGAGAACATTAATAGGAAGTAATGGAATTAATTGACAATTATTAAAACTAATTATAATAATAAATTTTATTAAAAAATTTGCGACAGAGAAATATCTTTAAAGAATGATTTTTCTTACCTTTGGATCACGGATATCATAAGTTCGACAAAATATTCTTTACTAATTAAGGACAGAAATGACCAAAGATATAATTCTTGATAATCAAGAAAAAAAAATAAAAATAAAACGAAGTACATGCATGTAAGTTTTTACAAAATCATGCTTTATATGCTTAAAGATAAATATATATGCATACATGCTTCATATGTATATAGCTATAAGTATATGTATTCATATGTGTGTGCTTTTATACACATAATATATGTATATATATACACATATGCTCTACCTCTAATACCTATGGTGCTTGCAAATTATTTTCTTCTGCCTAAGCCTGCAAAGGAGCTCTGGTGGTATAGTGGTTAAGGCATTTGGCTGCTTACCAAAAGGTCAGTGGTTCAAACCCATTAGCCACTCCACACAAAAAAGATGAGGCAGTCTGCTTCCATAAAGATTTATAGCCTTAGAAACCCAATGGGGTCTCTATGAGTCAGAACTGACTCAATGGCAGTGAGTTCAGTTTGGTTTATAAAACTTGCAAGAAGCTACTGTGGCCCAGTAGGTAAGGCATTTGGGTGGTAAGGCATTTGGGTGGTAACCAGGTCAGTAGTTTAAACTCAGAAGTTGCTCCACCTTCCACTTTACAGAAGATGAGGCAATCTACTTCTGTAAAGATTTACAGCCTTGGTAACCCAACGGGGGTTGCTTTGAGTTGGAACTGACTTAATGGCAGTGTGTATAAAGCCTGCTAATGACAATGAATATAATGGACACACTTGCAAAATTTTCTTCAAATATACACTCTCCTTAACAAAGAAGAGGAATATTAGCTTGCATGGAGGTATTTAAGAGTATTTATTGGGTTACATGTCTTGTACAGGAACTTTCCTGTTAATACCACAAGAGTTAAAACTTGTGCTTCTGAAGAAATTATTATTTTTTAAATTTTGTCTTTGAAGTTCTAATTTATTTGGCCCTTGAACTGCTATACTCCCTTGGTGAGGTTGCTTTTTGCTTGGGAGGTACCCCTTCCCAAGCAAGTTACAAAGAAGAGTAGCTAAGAAGGCCCCCTAAAGAGTTTATAGTGTTACTTGACCTTTAACCAAAGTCATAAAAATTGGATGTTTTCAAGAAATTCAAAGTCAGCTTATACTTTGAATTGTAGAGTTTACCTATAGGAATTGGAAATTACAGCTTTCACAAAATCAAAGTATCACATTGCTTAAGCTGTCAGTTGGGCATTTCTCTCTCTCTGTAAAATATAATGTGCTGCCATTAATGAATAACTGGACATGAAAAATTAATTTTAGATAGCTAACATTTAAATGAAGTATAGAACAGTTACGTTATTTTAACTAACTCTAGTGGTGTAATGGTTAAGGCATTTGGCTACTAACCAAAAGGTCAGTGGTTCGAACCTACTAGCCACTCCATGGAAGCAAGATGAGGCAGTCTGATTCTGCAAAGATTGATAGCCTTGGAAACACAACAGGGTTGCCATGAGTCAGAGCGAACCTGTTGTGTGCTTGAGTGTATGGGTCTAGATAGCTGGTAAAGAAATCAGAATCCTGAGCCCTTGCTAATCTTTCTCTCAAACTCTTTACTTACCCTAAGATATAATTAAAAGCCATTATTAATCATTACTATTATCATTATCAGCTTTAATCATGTGTTATTTAAAGAAAAACATAAACAATGACTTTAAAAAATCATGGTGATTCAATTAAATTTTGGAAAAAGAGGTCATGCAGGAGCATCGTTTTGATAGGTACCATATATTTAAACAATCAACACCCCAAAAAAGATACTTTTTTGTAGAGGAACAAATATGAAGTGTCACTCGCTCTGAGACTTCCCCCTCTGTCAAACTCCATAGTCTCTTCTTATTTATAGACTTTTCAACAGCAAAGACTAGCTGAAGAAGAAAAAAACACACATCAATTGAATGCAAGATGAAAAGAAAAGTGAGTGTAGGAATTATAATGTCCCTATCTAGCTTTAAAGGAGCTTTGGTGGCATAAGTGCCTGAGGCACTTGACTGCTAACCAGAAGGTTGGTGGTTCAAACCCACCAGCCACTCCTCAGAAGGAAAGCTGGGTAATCTACTTCTACAGTGATACCACTTTGGAAACCCGAGGGATCCCTATGAGTTGGATCCGACTTGATGGCAGTGCGCTGTGTTGTTATTATCTAGCTTTAAAATTCCATGACTGTATTATTAATAGTTCTTTTCTTCAAAAGGAAAAGTGAAACAGATCACTAACCATTCTGAATACAACTTTTAGGAATACATAAAACTGAGTTTTAAATGGAAAAATGTAATTTGCTGTCACTAAGGATCAACTAAACATGGAAAATTAGTATTAGATAACTAACATTTAAATGAAGTATACAAAACTCAAACCAAACTCACTGCCACTGAGTGAAACCCGACTCACAGAGACCCCTCCTTAGGTTTCCAAGGTGGTATCACTACAGAAGTAGATCGTCCAACCTTCCTTCTGAGAAGTGGCTGGTGGGTTTGAACCACCAGCCTTCTGGTTAGCAGTCAAATGCCTTAGGCACTATGCTACCAGAGCTCCTAAATGAAGTATAGAACAGTTATTTTATTTCAACTAACTCAAATAAGAAAGGACAAGTGATTTTAACCCATAGAAATGGAGCATATCAACCATTTAGCAATTCTTAACTTAAATGTTATGAAGAATTTAAGGCCATACACAAGGACACACAAAATACAGTAATAATATAAACTAAGAGTGAAAAAAATCAGAAGTGACATGAATTTATACCAGAAATAAGAATGATGAAAACACATACTCGATCAATCATGAATTTGGCTCTAACCCTTCACAATAGCTGAAAACAAACAGGTCAGAAGAGGCATAACTTTCTTTAAAAAAAAACAAAAAAACCTAACCTCATGACCCCTTCTTGGGTTTCCGAGGTGGTATCACTACAGAAGTAGATTGGCCAATCTTCCTTCTGAGTGGCTGGTAGGTTTGAACCACCAGCCTTCCGGTTAGCAGTCAAATGCCTTAGGAACTATGCTACCAGAACTCCCAACTTTCTTAGTAATTATATCTAAAAGAAATTTCTTTCACAAAGACATTATTATGTAATATAATGAACAAAATTCTTTTTTTTTTTTTAATTGTGATTTGGGTGAAAATTTACAGAGCAAATACACTTTCCATACAGCAGTTCACCTACACTTTGTCTCATGACATTGACCACAATTTACCACAATGCAACATCCCCCTCCTACTTCCTCCTGATAGTTACCTCTTCCCTGTGTCCATCCCTCCATTCACGCCTGCCCCCTGAGCTGTCTCCCTGTGCATAAGCAGCCCTTCTTTCTCCCATGCTTTTTCTCTCCAAGGAGTGTATCTATCTACCTGCGGTAAATGTTCAACTCACATGCCTGTCTATCGTTTGGCTAGAAGCCACAAGCACGGATTCATTTACAGACCTGAAGGGCAGCTAGGGGCCATAGTCTCAGTGGTTCCATCAGGCTCTATTGGAAAAGCATACCTGGTCCCTTCCCCTTTTTCTTTTCCAAATGATTTTGAGTTTTGTCCCACAGTGTTCACCCTCTCTATCCAGATCTCCTACATAGATCCTCTTCCAAGTGGTTGACAGTAGTAGCCAGGCACCATCTAGTTCTTCTGGTCTCACAGTCGTATAGGCTGTAGATCGGATGGTGTACCAGTTGCTAGCACTAACTGTTTCCATGAATTTTTGGTTTTCTTAATTCTTCTTTGCTCTGGACGAGGAGAGACACACTGTTGCATCTACATGGCAGTTTGCAAGCTTTTAAGATCCCAGTCGCTACTCGCCACAGTAGGAGGTAGAACAATGTTTTGTGTAGTATGTTATGCCAGTTGAGCTTGATGTCCTCTGCGACAATGGTCCCGAGCCGACAGGTTCAACTACTCGGTCCCTCTGGGTAGCTGGCTGTGACCAAGCAGTAACTACAACCTTGCCCCTTGTCAGTTCCATTATATACCTGGGAATTCAGATCATACACATAAACTTATAGGACCACTGTCTGCCAACCCTATACATGTTCTTGGGTACACTCCCCACTTCATCGACAAACCTAATACTTCAGCCTGTCCACCCATATATCCACCCATATACCCATGTCTGCCTTCACTGACAGTGCTGTACTATATGTGCAAAAGGGCTCATCTTTGTTGTCTGTACTTCCCACATACCTCTCTATGCCTTTCTTTTCCTCAATGCCACTATATTGATCACTCACATTTGGCACATTGCCCTTCTCTTCACCCAAATCAAAACTTATCTCTATCTGTCTAACAGTGTTTACTACCCTACCCACCCACCCCTGGTAACCAACAAAGAAAATGTCCTTCCATATATAAATGTTTCCTTGACTTTTACAGTAACAGACTAATACAATATTTGTCCTTTTGTGAGTGACTTATTTCACTCAGCATAATGTCCTCCAAGTTCATCCACGTTATGTGGTGTTTTGCAGATTCTACATTATTCTTTAGGGTTGCGTAGTATTCCATTTTGTGTATGTACCATAGTTTGGATATCCATTCCTCAGGGGACACCTAGGTTGTTTCCATCTTTTGGCTACCATAAATAGTGCCATGATGAACATGGGTGTGCATATGTCTGTTCTTGTCGTGGCTCTCACTTCTTTAGGATATATACCTAGTAATGGAATAGCTGGCTCAAATGCTATTTCTAGTTCCAACTTTTGAAGGAATTGCCATACTGCTCTCCACAATGGTTGTACCATTTTACAGTCCCACCAGCAGTGTATGAGAGTCCCAATCTCTTCACAGCCTCGCCAGCATTTGTCATTTTCTGTCTCCTTGAACTTTGCTACTAGCGCTGGAGCAAGATAGTATCTCGTTGTTTTGATTTGCATTTCTCTAATAGCTAATGATTGTGAACGTTTCTTCATATGTTTGTTGGCCGCATGATTATCATTCTTGGTGAAGTGTCTATTCATGTCTTCTGCACATTTTTTAACTGGATTGTTTGTCTTTTTGTTATTGAGGTGTTGCAGTTTTCTATAAATTCTAGAGGTAAGTCTCTTGTCAGATATGTTATTACCAAATATTTTCTCCCAATCTGTAGGTACTCTTTTGACTCTTTTGGAGAAGTCTTTGGAAGCACATAAAAATTTAATTTTTAGAAGGTTCCAATCATATGGTTTCTCTTCTGCTGTTTGTGCATTTTGAGTTATGCTTGATAGTCTATTTATGCCATATATTAGGGTCCCTAAATTTGCCCCTAGTTTCTCCTTGAGGAACTCTATAGTTTTGGGTTTCACATTTAAGTCTTTCATCCATCTGGAGTTCATTTTTGTGTATGGTGTGAGGTACAAATCTTGTTTCATTTTTCTGCAAATGGATCTCCAGTTTTGCCAACACCATTTATT
>NW_006921960.1:3128286-3129494 GCF_000298275.1 Orycteropus afer afer
TTCTCCTTTGTTTTATTTACGTGTTGGATGACGTTGATTGTTTTTCTAATGTTGAACCATCCTTGCATACCTGATATGAACTTCCCTTGGTCATAATGAATGCTTTTCTTGATATGTTGTTGGAGTCTATTGGCTAGGAATTTGTTGAAGATTTTTGCATCTATATTCATGAGGGATATTGGTCTGGAGATTTCCTTTAGTGATGTCTTTACCTGGTTTTGGTATCAAGGTTGTGCTTGCTTCCTAAAATAAGTTAGGGAGGATTCCACCCTTTTCCATGTTTTGGAATAGTTTGAGTAGGATTGGCATCAGTTCTGCTCTGAATGTTTTGTAGAATTCTCCAGTGAAACCGTCTGGGCCAGGACTTTGTTGATTTCTAATTTGATAGCATTATAATCTGAGAACCCGGACAGAAGAGCAGTAAGCTCCAGGGTTACAGGTGAGGAGAGACAACTCAGGCTTGCCCAAAGCAGCAGGCCGGAAGAGCAGGAGAAAGGAGAGTAAAAGCCAGGAAGCCGGAGAGAAGAGCAGTAAGCCCCAGGGTTACAGGTGAGGAGAGACAACTCAGGGACGCCCAAAGCAGCAGGCCGGAAGAGCAGGAGAAAGGGGAGTAAAAGCCAGGAACCCAGAGAGAAGAGCAGTAAGCCGCAGGGATACAGGTGAGGAGAGACAACTCAGGGACGCCCAGAGCAGTAGGCCGGAAGAGCAGGAGAAAGGGGAGTAAAAGCCAGGAACCCGGACAGAAGAGCTGTAAGCCCCAGGGTTACAGGTGAGGAGAGACAACTCAGGCCCGCCCAGAGCAGCAGGCCGGAAGAGCAGGAGAAAGGGGAGTAAAAGCCAGGAACCTGGACAGAAGAACAGTCAGTCCCAGGGATACAGGTGAGGAGAGACAACTCAGAGACGCCCAAAGCAGCAGGCCAAAAGAGCAGGAGTAAGAGGATTAAAAGCCAGGAAGCCAGAGACAAGAGCAATCAGCTGAAGGGATTAGGTTAGGAGAGGAAATTCAGGCCCACCCAAAGCAGCAGGACGGGAAAGCAGGAGAAAGGGGATAAAAGCCAGGAACCCGAACAGAAGAGCAGTAAGCCCCAGGGATACAGGTGAGGAGAGACAACTCAGGGATGCCCAAAGCAGCAGGCCAGAGAGCAAGAGAAAGGGGATAAAAAGCCAGGAAGCCAGACAGAGGAACAGTCAGCCACAGGGACCCAGGT
>NW_006921960.1:3134427-3135935 GCF_000298275.1 Orycteropus afer afer
TGTGGAGTCATCTATTTGGCTTTTCAACTCTTAAAGTCTGATTTATGTATTTTGGGGCTCTTTCTTTGGGTCCATAGATATTTATTATGATTATATCTTCATGTTCAGTTGATCCTATAATCATTATATAATGTCCTTCCTTGTCTCATATGGTGGATTTTGTCTTAAAGTTAATTTGATCAGAAATTAATATCGCCATTCCTGCTCTCTTACAGTTGCCATTTGCTTGATATATCTTTTCAACCTTTGATTTTTAGTCTATTTTTGTCTTTAGCTCTAAGGTGTGTCTCTTGTAGGCAGCATATTGATGGGTTTTGTTTTCTTATCAAATCTGCAACTCTCCATCTCTTGAGTGGTGCATTTAATCCATTAATATTCAGTGTAATTATTGACAAGTATGAATTGGTTGCTGTCATTTTGGTATGTGTTTTTTCATGGTGTCCCTGGTTTCTTTGTTGAATATTATTTTCTGTGCTGAGTTCATTATGTTTATGAATCCAGTTATCATTTCCTTTGTTGCTGTTGTTTTAGTATTTGCTGAGTATTTGTGCTTGTCCTTTTTTTTACTGTGATATGAAGGTTTACCATTTTTCTTTGAGGTTACCCTATGATTTATAATTTTCTACCAAGTTTAGAACAGTCCATTCTGTCTTGTAACTGTCTTAACTTCCTCACTGTTTAGAAGTTCTGTAACTACACAGTATTTTCCCTCTTTTTTTTGTAGCTGTTCTTACCTGCCAATTGATGTCTCTGGTTCCATGTTTACAATCTTGTAAACTCATTTTACTTTGGTTATGTCCATAGCTGTGGTTTCTGGGTTATGCCTTCTTGTGTATTAATGGTCAGTTGTTATTTGCTCCCTTTAGTAGCATCTCTTGTAAGGTTGGTCTGGTGTTAACAAATTCCCTTAGCTTCTGCTTATCTGGAAATCTCCTAATTTCACCATATTTGAGGGACAATTTTGCTGTGTATATAATTCTTGGTTGAGAATTTTTCTCTTTCAGGCTTTTTATATACCATCCCATTGCCTTCTCGATTGCATGGGTTCTGCTGAGAAATCAGAGCTTATTCTTATTGGCTGTCCTTTGTAGATAACTTTTTGTTTTTCCCATGCTGCTTTCAGGATTCTTTGTTTTTGATGAGTTTGATGATGATATGTCTCGGTGATTTTCTTTTGGGATCTGTTTGGGGTTGCTGGATTTCCTGAATGGATATATTCTCCTCTTTCATATCAGGGAAGTTCTACTCCAGCAAATCTTGGACAATTTTCTCAGTGGTTTTACTTTTTTCTTCCTGTTCTGGAATTCCAATGACACGTAGATTATTCCTTTTGATGGTATCCCATGTGAACCTTAGGCTTTCTTCATTTTGTTTTGATTTTTTTTCTGATTGATCCCTTTCCAAAGAAGCATTCAGGTATTTGTCTTCAATCTCATTAATTCTGTCTTCCATTGCATCAATTCTACCCCTTTGCCCTTCTAATGTGCTATCTATTTCTGATAATTTAG
>NW_006921960.1:3136149-3145693 GCF_000298275.1 Orycteropus afer afer
TTTTTTCTGTGTTTTCTTTGGTCTGTCTCTCAATCCTTTGAAGATACCTAAATAAAATTCTTTTAAATTCCTTATCAGAGAGTTCCAATGCTGCTTCTTCCTCAGGGGTGTGTTCTGGGTCTGTATCCTGTTCCCTTGTTTCTACCACTTTATCCTGCTTCTTTGTGTGGACGTTGATGGTCTGTTGTCTCTGACACATCATGGTATTGTAATAAGATCTCTATTAACTGTGAAGAGCAGCTAAGGGTGATTCAGGCTCTTCTTGGTGGTTTTTTATTGTTGGCCCATTGGTGGAGAAGGAGGTGGTGTCTCTTGCTAAGTAAGTGATGTTGCAGGAGGTGTGGATGTAGTTGTATCTTATGTTGCTGTCTCACACTCAGTTAGACAAAAATTACAATTGAATAACCACCAAAAATGTAAAAGCACAAAGACAAAAATACACCATGTAATCACACAGGAACAGTAACCAAAACAAGAAAAAAAGGAGAAAAGAAGAAAAAAGCAAGAAAACCTGCAATATCTGGGGATAGGGCATTAAGAGTAAAAAGGTAGAGAAGGAGAATAATGAAGAAAAAAATGGGAAAATGCAAAATAAAATAAAATAAAATAAGGAACAGGGTTAACCACAAAAAAAAAAGGAAACAAAAAAAATTTTAATTAAAAAAAAATTTTTAACCCAGAACAGGAAAAAGAAAAAAAAAGGTGTAAACTAGGACCTTTGCAGTCGTGCAGGTCTGGAGTGTCCTTGGGGTTACTGGAAAGCCGAACCTCTTCTTAAGCCCCTGGAATCTCGGAGAGCACCGTCTCTTTAAATATCCAACATGGTCAAGCCGCTTGTAAACATTCAAAATGGCAGCACCCTCTGGACAGGCAAAAGTCCACAGCTCAGCCCATCTTTCTCTTCACCACTGCTTCCCCTTTTATTCCACAACCACCAGAGCAGTCCTCTGTGCAATTCCTGGCTAGCAGGCTGATTTTTAGGTTAATTCTTAGGTCTCACCACCACTCGGGAATCTCCTAGCTGTCTGTGCCATCAGGATCGCTCAGGATCACTGCTAGACCGCAGCTCCATATGTCTCCTTTTTTGGTATTTTCATGCAAATTCTTCTGCTGGTTGGGTTTTAGTCTACTTCTATATCCTTCCCTTCAAAGCTCAGGGGTCCAGGATTATCTTCTGTGTCTGTGTTAATTGGTTTCCCTTTTCTTTGTTGAAGAGGGTCTGTGCAGCCTTTCTGCCTATTCCACCATCTTGGAATCAGTCCATGAACAAAATTCTTAACAACAACCTTATAAAACATTGACAAGTTTTATAAGGTAATTTCTAACACCCACTACTGCCATTGAGTTGATTCTGAGTCATAGTGACCCTACTGGACAGAGTAGAACTGCCCAGAGAGTTTCCAAGGCTGTAAATCTTTATAGAAACAGACTGCCTCATAGCTACTCTTGTGGAGTAGCTGGTGGGTTCGAAATGCTGACCTTTAGGTTGCAGCCAAATGCTTAACTACTGTACCACCAGAGCTCCTTAGTGCCCCTCAATGTAGGCTAATGATAACAAAGTTAGGTAACTGACACTGGACAATTTTTGAGATACTGCATTTATAAATAGTTGCATGTTTCTTAGAAACAAAAGGAATATAATAGCAAAAGGAAGGATGATCTGTCTGTAACTCTCTTGCACTGGCCCCGCATTCACTACATTCAATGCAGGGCCAACCATTAAAAGATATACAATGAATGATATTAAACACACAGAGATTTACACTGCATCACAAAATGCCAAAGATGATGAACAACTGTGAAAGAGACAAATTTATATAAAATGAAAAAACTGCAGAAGGTGAGATAAATGACAAAGGGAAGGGGAATATCTCAATTTTCTTTCCTTACTCCATTAGGTGCAACTATTAAAGGTTTAGAGCAGGACATCTGATAGGACAGAAGGTTACAAAACTGAAAGAATCTGTAGGGCATACAATTCATTTAAACTTTTTGACTTGAAAAAAGTTTTGGGGAGATTCTATGGGATTTTGTGCTTCTCAAGATTCTGTGGTCTTTTTGTTTCTTGGGCCATGAAGGACCCTTGTTTAGAAAACTCATTTGAATCTTGAACACTAAAAGAGTTGAAAGTTGCTGCTCAAAATTGCTTTAGGTTTAAGCTTAAGGGAAATAGCTTGTATTTAGTTCTATACTATGTACCCAAATCACTGACATAGGAATGAAATTACAACAAAACAAAGATAACAACAAAACAAAATGGAGGTTTCAGAATAAATACTCTGTCCAGAAATAAAGAATAAGTATTTGATTGTTGTTTCTTTATGTTTCATTCTCAAGATCTTCAGAGGATTGAGCAGTTGATGAAGAATCTCAACACTTATTAATTTCACATAATATTCATTACTAGGTAGTAAAAGGAAGGTCTAGCAGAGGAGCACTGCTATTACACAAGAAAAACTGTTAAACAAATATAATTTTCATAATAAAAAAATCTTTAAAATAAAGACATTTAAAATATGTAGTTTTGATTGAAAAGATAAATATTTACATATATTACACTCAAGATAGCCAACCAATTAGGTGGAAAGTGTTTCAATCTAATCCCAACATAAAGAATTCCATAGTGCCTAAGGCATTTGACTGCTAACCAGAAGGCTGGCATTTCAAACCCACCAGCCACTCCTTGGAAGGATGATAACCCAAGGAGGGGTCACTATGAGTCGGAAACAACTCCAGGGCAATGAGTTTGGTTTTTGAGAATGTAAATATACTACAATCATTACATACATGTATTCTCAATTACATAACTAATCATATTACAAATTTTTGACAGAGCAGACTTACTCTGCGTAGGGCATTTTGAAAATCATTCGCCAGGTCTAAAGTTGTGATGATAAATACTCCAAGAACTAAAAGTCCCCCTGGTAGCATTCTTGACACCTGAAAATAGAAGTATAATATTAGCTAACACATGCATTTAGCATTATACACATTCCTTTCTGTCTGAGAATCTGAATCAGCAAATGGTTACTGAGTACCAACTATATGCACAGCACTGAAGTGGTGGATTTTAAAAGACTGAAAGTAATAGTAAGAAAAAGATGGTAGCCAAGATGAAGGGGTTCTTACTATATCACCATTTTTCTAGCATAGCAGCTCTGGTGATGCTGTGGTAAAGGCATTGGGTTGTTAATCAATAGCTCAGCAGTTCAAACCCACCAGCTGCTCTGTGGGAGAAAGATGAGGTAGTCTGCTTCTATAAAGATTTACAGCCTTGGAAACCCAAAGAGGACTACTATAAATTGGAATCAACTCAATAGCAGTAGGTTTTTCTAGAGTGTCCTTAACATTTTACCATATGTGATAGGGTGAATGTGTTTCGCTTGTGGCAAGGACATACATTTTTTGGGGCCAAAGGGTGGAGTCTTATGGATTCAATTATGTCCCCAAAAATGTGTGTCCTAAATCCTAACCTCTGTGTCTGTTGTTATAATCCCATGGGGGAATGGTCTGTGTTTGTCATTTTATCGAAGTAGGATTAGGGTAGGGTGTGCCTTAAATCAATTTCTTTTGAGATGTAAAAAAATCAAGCCAAGAGAAACAGAGATGGAGGAAGAGAGATGCCAAGCCCACGATTTCCAGGAGCAAAACCTCAGACACAAGGACCTTCCCCTTGAGCCTGCAAAGATAGCCTTCCCCTAGAGCCAACATACTGAATTCAGGCTTCCAGCCTTCCAAACCGTGCCAAACTAAATATTAAAGCCACACATTTACAGTATTTCTGTTATAGCAGCACTAAACTAAGATATAATAAAAGTATTTTGTAAATAGAACCACTTAAAAGTGACATCCTCTAGCAACATCAATAAATAAACCCTTTTCTCATGAAATCAAAGTCTTAAATACCTTCTAATTTTTTTTCAGTGTTGTTGTTAAGTGTCTGATCCTGTACCATCCTCACAATTGTTGCTATGCCTGAACCCATTATTACAACCACCTGAACCCATTATTACAACCACCGTGTCAATTCATTTTGTTGAAGGTCTTCCTCTTTTTTGCTGACCCTGTATTTTACCACACATGATATCCTTCTCCAGAGACTGATCCCTTCTGACAACATGACCAAAGTACAAGAAGTAAAGCCTATCATCCTTGCTTCTAAGGAGCAATCTGGCTGTATTTTATCCAAGACAGATTATTTTTGTTCTTTTGGCTAGCCATGGTATATTCAGCATTCTTTGCCAATACCATAATTCAAATGCATCAATTCTTCCTCAGTCTTCCTTATTTATTGTCCAGCTTTTGTATGCACATGAAGTAAATGAAAGAACCATGGCTTCAGTTAGGCACACCTTAGTCTTCAAGGTGACATCTCTGCACTATTTGTTGTTGTTGTGTGCCATCAAGTCGGACCTGACTCTTTAAAAAGGTCTTTTGCAGATTTGCCAAATGAAATACTTCATTTGATTTCCTGACTGCTGCTTCCATAGGCATTGGTTACGTTTCCAAGTAAAATGAAATCCTTGACAAGTTCAATCGTTTCTGCATTTATCATAACGTTTGTTACTTATTGGTCCAGTTGTGAAGATTTTTGTTTTTTTCTATATTGAAGTGTAATTCACACTAAAGGCTATAGTCTTTGATCTTAATTAGTACAAGCTTCAAGTCCTCTTTACTTTCAGTAAGCAAGGCTGTGCCATCTGCATATCACAGGTTGTTAAGTCTTCCTCCAATCGCCATGTTGCATTCTTCTTTCTCTTTCTATAGTCCAGCTTCTCCAATTATTTGCTCTGCACAGAGATTGAGTAAGTAGAGTGAAAGGATACAACCTGACACACCTTTCCTGATTTAAAACTATGCAGTATCCTCCTATTCTGTTTGAATGACTGCCTCGTGGTCTATGTACAGTTTCCACATGAGCACAACTACAAAAAACTCACTGTTGTTGAGTTGGTTCCAACTCATAGCTTCCCCTCCTTGGGTTTACAAGGTGGTATCTCTACGAAGTAGATTTCCCAGTCTTCCTTCTGAGGAGTGGCTGGTGGGTTTGAACTGCCAGCCTTCTGGTTAGCAGTCAAATGCCTTAGGTACTACGCCACCAGAGCTCCTATAAACTCACTGTTGTTGAGTTGGTTCCAACTCATAGCTTCCCCTCCTTGGGTTTACAAGGTGGTATCTCTACGAAGTAGATTTCCCAGTCTTCCTTCTGAGGAGTGGCTGGTGGGTTTGAACTGCCAGCCTTCTGGTTAGCAGTCAAATGCCTTAGGTACTACGCCACCAGAGCTCCTATTGAGCACAATTAAGCGTTTTGTAATTCCCATTCTTTGCAATGTGCAGTGCAGTAAATTGCTTAATATGCCCTTACAACCATTGTCCTCCATTTTGTGATATATTGTAAACCCTAGTCTCTATGTCTGTTTAACCAAGCTCATTGCCATCAAGTCAATTCTGTCCCATAGCAACCCCTTTCGGGTTTCCGAGGCAGTAAATCTTTATTGGAGTAGATTGCCCAGTCTTCCTTTCAAGGAGTGCCTGGTGGGTTTGAACTGCCAATCTTCTGGTTAGCAGTCAAATGCCTTAGGGCCTATACCACCAGAGCTGGTAGGATACATCTTAAGCCCCACCTTGATGGAGGGTGAGACTCAAGTCACCACCCATTTTGTGATGTAATGTAAATCTTATTCTCTATGCCTGTTTAGGGTGGGATGTATCTTGAGTCCCACCTTGCTAGAGGGTGTGACTCAAGTCACCACCCTTAGCTTCCTTGAGAGTACATACAGGAATGTTTTGGGAAAGTTTGCACTCTTGCTCCAGTTCCATGTTTGGCTTGTCATCATTTCACCCCTGGACTTGGGACAGCAGCTGCCAATCATGTGAGTTGGTTGACATTCAGCCAATCCCTGCAATCATGTGAGTTGGGAGAATCCTTCAGACCTACCCACAGACCTGGGACTTGCCAGCCCCCCAGCCTCCACTACCACCACATAAGCTGTTTCCTTGGGAGTTTGTGAGTTTTATGAGATGTTAAAGCGAACTACTGAGCTCTAAGATGAGAGGGAGATTATTGAGGGGAGGAGGAGAAGTTGATGTCAGAGATGATGGAGTGGCATGGCAGTTTGGAAAAGTTGGACATTTGGGACATCTTTAACCTCTGCCTCATAGCGACCAGCCTTGTGCTGATCTTTCTAAAAGAAATTATTCAAGCACAATGTTACCCATAATTTGTTATGATCCACACAGTCAAATGTCTTTTGCATAGTCAATAAAACACAAGTAAACATTTTTCTTGTATTCTCTGCTTTCAGCCAAGATCCATCTGACATCAGCAATGCCTGATATCCCTTGTTCCATGTTCTCTTCGGAATCAGAGTTGAATTTCTGCCAGTTCCCTGTCCCCGTACTGCTGCAACCATTTCTGAATTATTTTCAGCACAATTTTACTTGCATGTGATATTAATGATATTGTTCAATAATTTCCGCCTTCTATTGGATCATCTTTCTTTGGGATGAGCACATATATGGAACACTTCCAGTCAGTTGGCCAGGTACCTGTGTTGGTATAGATGACTCAGTGCTTCCAGTCTTGCATGCCTTTGTTGAAATATCTCAATTAGTTTTCCATCAATCACTGGAACTTTGTTTTTTGCCAATTCCTTCAGTGTAGCTTGGACGTCTTCCTTCAATACCATCAGTTCTTGATCATATGCTACCTCCTGAAATGGCTGAATGTCAACCAATTCTTTTTGGTACAGTAACTCTGTATATTCCTTTCATCTTCCTTTGATGCTTCCTACATCATTCAATATTTTGCCCATAGAATCCTTCAATACGTCAACTCAAGGCTTGAATTTTTTCTTCAGTTCTTTCAGCTTGAGAAATTCTAAGTGTGTTATTCCCTTTTGGTTTTCTAATTCCAACTCTTTGCACATTTCATTATGACACTTTATCCTGTCTTCTCAAGCTGCCCTTTGAAATCTAGTGTTCATCTCTTTTACTTCATCATTTCTTCCATTTGCTTTCGCTACTCTATGTTCCATAACAGGTTTTGCAGTTTCTTCTGACATCCATTTTGCTCTTTTCTTTCTTCCTTGTCTTTTTAACGCCTGTTTGCTTTCTTCATGTATGAAGTCCTTGATGTCATCCCACAACTCATGTGGTCTTTGGTCACTAGTATTCAAATCTATTTTCAGAAGGTGTCTAAATTCAGGTGAGATATACTCAAGGTCATATTTTGGCTCTTGTGTACTTGTTTTAATTTTATTTAGTTTCAACTTTCACTTGCATATGACCAATTGATAGTCTGTTCCACTGTTGGTCCCTGGCCTTGTTCTGACTGATATTGAGCTTCGCCATCATTTCTTTCCATAGATCTACAGATCTAGTTGATTTGGTTCCTGCGCATTCCGTTTGGCGAGGTCCACATTTATGTTATTGAAAAAAGGTATTTGCAATGATAAAAGACATTTGTAATGAGTAAGTCATTGGTTTTGCAAAATTCTATCATGTGCTCACCAGAGTCTTCTATCACCAAGGCCATATTTTCCAACTAATGATCTTTTTTCTATTTCTGACTTTTACATTCCAATCACCAGTAATTATCAATGAATCTTGATTGCATGTTTGATCAATGCCAGACTGCAGAAGTTGGTAAAACTCTTCAATTTTTTTATCTTTTGCTTTAGTTGGTGCATAAATTTAAATAATAGTCCTATTAATTGGTCTTCCTACTATCCTATACCAGACAGCATTATACTTTAGCATGGATCTTGAAATGTTCTTTTTGACTATAAATGCAACACCATTCCTCTTCAATTTGCTGTTCCCAGCCCAGATCATATGATTGATTGTCTGACTAAAAATGACCAATACCAGTCTATTTCAGCTCAATAATGCCTAAGATATTGACTTTTCTGTGTTCCATTGCATTGTTTACAATTCCTAATTTTCCTAGATTCATTACTTCCTACCTTCCACATTTCGATTATTAATGGATGTTTACAAATGTTTCTTTTCATTTTGAGTCGTACCACATCAACATATAAAGGTCCCCAAAGCTTTATTCCATTTACGTCATTAAGGTCAACTCTAGTCCGAAGAGGCAGCTCTTCCCAATATTTTTTTCAATAGCTCTTTATTTATTAGCTTAAAATTTAGGCTGCTATCTTAAATTGGCATTTCAGACTCTATAATCTGGCCAGTCTGACACTGAGAGCCTCATTTGACAACAGTATCTCTGAAAAATACAAGTTTCTGTCAAAAACTACTCACTGTTCTCCATACACACACCTAAGTTTCTCAACTCTGTGCCTTTATACTGGCTGCAATGACTTTCCTCCATACTTCTACAAACCTGAACCCTATCAAATACTTCAAAGTCAGCTTGAGGAACCCTGAATCTTTCATCTCTGAACTTCCGTAGGACTTCAGTCTTTCATGAAGCTTATCACATGCTCCTGTATATAGTTATTTGTGGACCTTAGTAATTGGTCTAGGAGCTTCTTAAGGGAAGAATTAAATCTTATCTACCATTGTATCCCTATAATATTTAGCAACATACTAGATCCTGGGATTTAAACAGAAGAATCTGACTTAAAATCCACTGTTTTCCATTATTTAGGTTTACTTCAATATTTTAAACCAATTTACTGATATTGAATATATCTGCTGTTTCTAATTTGTCTTTATCTTAAAATAATACTAAGTATAAACCCTATTCAGTATTTCTGTGTTCACAGGATTATTTATTTAGACTAAATCCCATGAGGTGGACTACTGGGTTAAAAAGCTATGCACATTTCTAAGGGTTTTGATATATACTACCAGTTGTCCCTCATAATATCTATATTTCCCTTCACATGAATATGGCTAGTTCCTAATGCCACAGGAATGTTTCTATCATCTGTACTCAGAGATCACAGTGCTTGCTTCGCTTTAGTGTATTTAATGTAGAAGCTTACTGGTCACAAAGTTAAGATTTCATAAAATTAAATACTGTAATCTAATACTTAATATTATTAACATTGTATCTGCCAGTGAGTTTCTCAGATTTCATAAATCATATTTACTATAGTAACACAAATGAGGGCTACTAACCAGAAGGTCAGGAGCTCTGGTAGCATAGTGGCTAAGACACTTGCCTGCTAACCAGACGGCTGGCGGTTCAAACCCACCAGCTACTCCTCGGAAGGAAGGCTGGGCAATCCTACTTCCGCAGTGATACTGCCTCAGAAACCCAAGGAGGGGTCGCTATGAGTCGGGGCCGACTCTACGGCACATAACAACAACAACAACAACCAGAAGGTCAGCAGTTCAAACCCACCAGCTGCCCCAAAGACAAGGCAATCTACTTCTGCAAAGATTTACAGTCTTGCAAACCCAACAGGGAACACTACGACTCAAAATTGAGTTGATAGCAATGGGTTTGGTTAGTATTTCTAATAGCAGCACAAGCTTGAAAAACAAAGAATAAAGTTTTTGTATTTAGGATGGGGAAACCACACATCTATCCAAAGTCTACCAACACATTGTAAAATTAAACATTTCT
>NW_006921960.1:3146553-3155248 GCF_000298275.1 Orycteropus afer afer
GGGTTTGAACCACCAGCCTTCTGGTTAGCAGTCAAGTGCCTTAGCCACTATGCTACCAGAGCTCCCGATTCAACTCATATGTCTGTCTTTTATTTGGCTGGAAACCACAGGTGTGGGTTCCATTCCAGACCTGAAGGG
The DNA here is from genome assembly GCF_000298275.1 of Orycteropus afer afer. Lineage (NCBI taxonomy): Eukaryota > Metazoa > Chordata > Mammalia > Tubulidentata > Orycteropodidae > Orycteropus > Orycteropus afer. The sequence goes on from NW_006921960.1 coordinate 3,146,692, forward strand.
CAGCTAGGGGCTATAGTCTCAGGGGTTCCACCAGGCTCTATCAGACCAGCAAACTTGGTGTCCCCCCCTCCTTTTTTTTTCCCCAAATGATTTTGAGTTTTGTTCCACACTGTTCTCCCTTTCTATCCAGGATCTCCTACACAGATGCCCCCCTCCAAGTGGTTGACAGGGGTAGCTGGGCACCATCTAGTTCTTCTGGTCTCATAGTCATACAGGCTACGGATCGCATGGTGTACCATTCACTAGGACTAACTGTTTCCATGAATCTTTAGTTTTCTTCATTTTTCTTTGCTCTGGATGAGTAGAGGCCCATTGTTACATATAGATGGCTGCTTGCAAGCTTTTATGATCTCAGTCGCTACTTGCCAGAGTAGGAGGTGAAACAATGTTTTCTGTAGTATGTTACGCCACTTGAGCTTGATGCCCCCTGTGACTATGGTCCTGAGCCCACCAGTTCAACTACTTGGTCCCTCTGGGTAGCTGGCTGTGACCAAGGAGTGAATACATACTTGTCCCTTGTCAGCTCTACTATACACCTGGGAATTCTTACAGATTATACAAATACCCTTATAGGATCACTGTCTGCCAACCCTATACATGGTCTTGGGTACACTCCCTGTTTCAGAGACAAACCTAATAGTTTAGCCTGTCCACCCATCTATCCACTTGTATACCTATGTTTGTCTTCACTGACAACGCAGTGCTGTATGTGCAAAAGGATTCATCTTTGTTGCCTATATATACCTCCCATGTACCTCTCTATGTCTTCTTCTTCCTCAATGCCACCATGTTGATCACTCACATTTGGTACATTGCCATTCTCTTCACCCAAGTTTTCTTTAGTAACTACAAACCTCCCTTCCTATCACAAACGTACATACAACACACAGACATGTCTGTATATATATGTGTGTAGATACACTCATACACCCAATAATAGATATATAGATATCTATTATGTTTAAAGGATTTAAAATTGATTGGAGGATATAACTCTACTTTTACTTTAGTCTAACACTCATGGAAGCAGCAGTCAAGAAATCAAATGACAGACTGCACTGGGCAAATCTGCCACAAAAGACCTTTTTGAAGAGTTAAAAAATAAAGATGTCACTTTGAGGACTAAGGTGCATCTGACCCTAGCCATGGGTTCCAGTCGCCTCATATGCATGTGAAAGGTGGACAACGAATAAGGAAGAGGAAGGAAAATTTGATGCCTTTAAATTACTGTACTGATGAAGAATATTGAATGGACCAGAAGAACAAACAAATCTGTCTTGGAAGAAGTACAGCTAGAATGCTCTTTAAATGCGAAGATGGTGAGACTTTGTCTCACATATTCTGGACATGGTATCACGAGGGAACAGTCCTTGAAATAAGGCATCCTGCTTGGTGAAGTAGAGGGTCAGTGAAAAAGAAGACACTCAACAAGATGGGTTGATACAGTGGCTGCAAAAATGGACTCAAACATAGGAACAATTGTGAGGATGACATAGGACCAGGCAGTGTTTTGTTCTCTTGTGCATAAGGTCTCTTTAAGTTGGAACTGACTCAATGGAACCTAACAACACTCATTATCAATAATTAATTTAATAAATATTTTTAAGTAAATGAATTCATTCATTCATCATTCCCTTTCTACTCACCCCTAACTCTGTTTCCTCATGTAACACCAACATCATTCTCTTAGATAGCCACAGTAAAAATCTCTGGCATGTTTAGCTATTCTCTCACTGTATTTCCTCACTCCTAGTGAACTTGGTCACTACATCTTGATTCTACCTTTTTCGGCAATGCAGTTCTAGCTTAATACATCACTCTGTTTATTCAAGCTTTCCATTAATTTATCCAATATTCTGGTCCTTTGTTCCCACTAAAATCACAGAAATATTGCACCAGGCATAGATGAGCTATAAACAAAAGAAATGTGACCCTGTCCCTATAAAGTTCCAGATCTAGTTTAGGCCCGCCCATATCTTTTTTTTTTTTTTTTTTAAGGATTATAGCTGTAACTATTCTGTTTTCTGCTCTGTCTCAATATCTATACTCTGCATTTACATTGCACCATGCCATCAAAGTTATTTTCTAAATTACTGTAATTTTCTTTTTGAGTGTTTATCAAATTCTTTGAACATGCATGAAGTATTACTATCATTTTTCTTTCTTTTTTTTTTTTTTTTACAACAGCTTTATTGAGCTATAAGGAGCTCTGGTGGTGCAGTGGTTAAAACATTCAGTTGCTAACTGAAAGGTTGGCAGTTCAAACCCACCAGCTGCTGCATGGGAGATAGATGAGGCTGTCTGCCAAAAAGATGTACAGCCTTGGAAACTCTATGGGGTAGTTCTACTATCCTAAAGGGCCACTATGAGTCAGAATTGACTCAGTGGAAGTGGGTTTGTTTTGTGGTTACTGAGCTATAACTCAATGACTTAATATAAAATTCACTCTTTCAAACTCTACAACTCAAGGTGTTTTTGTATACATAGAGATAGTTGTGTAACCATTGCCACTCTCCCATTTTGGAATATTTCCATCACCCTAAAAAAAAAAACCCATATCCAATAGCAGTCACTTCCCATACCCCTTTTTTACCACATTAATTACTTTTACAAGTAAGAAAATGCTTTTTTAAAACTAGACATAGGTTGTTGTTGTTGTTACAAACATAGGTAGTCAACAAAATATACTCATGGATGACGCAGAATAGAAACATTTCTATTTTTTATACACTATAGAAGTTTTTTAAGGAGCTCTGTGGTGCTGTGGTTAAAGTATTAGTAACCAAAAGGTCAGTGGTTCAAACCCACCAGCTGTACCATGGGAGAAAGATGAGGCAGTCTGCTTCCATAAACATTTACAGCCTTGGAAACCCTTGGTAGCAGTCCTACTCTATCCTATAGATCGCTATGTGTCAGAGTTGACTCAATGCCAGTGGGCTAACACAAGTTTTAAAAACTTAAGAACGAGTACTATGAAATCCTACTCTAGCAACTTGAGGTTAAAATGTTTTTATTTTGCTAATCAAATAAATACAAACTTAACTACATAAAGAGAACAATATGATGACCTGGTTGGCATGCTCTGTGGCCCATTCTTCATCCAAGTTGTCCGACTTAGCTTTGGGATGTCTGAAGCTGTCATCTTGTTCCTCTTTGGGTGGTGTTCTAGTGGCAAGAATCACATAATCTTTTTGTGAAGAACACTTCAAAAACAAATTAGAAAAACTATTAGAGTGATATCTGATTGAAGAACATATAGCTTTTATAGCATGCATCTAGTGACTAATACTTACAGCAAATATTTGTTAATACCTATATCATAATGGAAGGAAACCTGGTGGCACAAATGGATAAGAGCTTCGCTGCTAACCAAAAGGTTGGTGGTTCAAAAACACCCAGCAGCTCCACAGGAGAAAGACATGGCAATTTGCTTCCATAAAGATTACAGCCCAGAAAACCCTATGTAGCACAGTTCTAATCTGACACACAGAGTTGCTATCAGTCGAAAGCAACTTGGCGGCACCTAACAACAATAACATATCATAATGGAACCCACAGGGAAACCAATTTTCTTTATAGCCTTAGACATTTTCCCTACATGCTCTTCATCTTTTAATGTATGAATATGAGCTCCTTATTTATTTTGATACCTTGGATGTGGATCACACAGAGGTTCTTAAAAACGGCTTACTGAATGAGTAAAACAATTACATTAAATAAAAAGTAATCTGGTTAGTCATTTTTCTAGTCATTATATTTATTTTCTAAATAATTTGAACATAGTGGATAGTTCAGTAAATATAAAAACTCAGTAAAATAAAGCAACAAATGTTCTTGCTCATCTTTAGTTTAAATGATAATAGCCAATAAGAATTATGTATTATAAGTCATTTCAATGTGTATAAGAGAGAGGTTGCACATGTGTGTCCACAGAATATCAAAAAGGCATTCAGGATACACAATTAGAAGTGATAACAGATTCTATATTCTCCAGTTTTAATAGCAGTTAAATGGTAATCGAGATGAGAAATCCAAAGATAAATTTAGGAAACAGCTCAGTCACATTACGGTGGAAGTTTTTGTAAAGAAGAATAAAAATAAGGCTGATAAAGCACATTAGCATAGTGTCATCCTCATATATGACCTGAAATTTCCATCATTAAGTGTCATTCAGAGATAGGAGATAAACGAATGGTAATTATTTCTATAAAATTTATTTCTATAAAGTTATACTCAAATGTATACATGAAAGGTAGGTAGGGGCCAGTTAAAAAGCCACCTCCTTTTCATAAAATTAATAACTTTGAAAAGAAAGATATAGATCCTGAGAGCAGAAATTAGGCAAGCTGAGAGAAAGGAGAGGAAAGTGTTGACCCCTGAAATAAAGGGGAAGGAAAAGCATGTAGATGACTTGAAAGAATGAAAGGCAAAAAGAAGGGCTGGATAGAAGGCCCCATATTGTGAAAGACTTATTTATAAGATGGCACTTTGCTGAGTTCCAGAAACAGCCTACACGAAAGGGGGTCTTCCTCCCTGAACTTTTACCTTTACTGACCACATCTTTCTCTGTGGTTCTTCCTCCCTTAAATTTCTAAAATAAAAGGAAGTAAAACACTGTAATTAAAAGGTTCCTAACAAGAGCCTAATTTTAGATACTAAGAAGCCTGCATCTAGAAGTTTAGATTGTTGCCAAGACAGGCTGTCTGGCTGTCTACTCAGAGTCTTAGAGTGGTACTACCTGAGTGAAGGTAGTCTTGCCAGCTAAGCAATCTGATTTATGTAAGTTCTGAGACTGAACCTGTCTCTCAAGGCTGGACTGCCATTAACTAAGCTCATTCAGAATCATGTAGGAAAGCAGAAGACTATGAAACGGTCTGAACACAAGTCCTCTGGGCAGTCCATTCTTTATTAAGTAAATAGGTAACATGGTGCATCAAATTATAAGAGAAAGTCACTTGGGAATGTGAATAAAATCAGAATAAGAGTCACTCGGGCAATTTGTATGTTCTAAAGCATCAGTCTAATGAACAGAGAGAAAATTGTCAGAGTAGAGTTTATTTGCTATTAGCCCTCAAAATCAAGCTCCTGGGCCACAGTTTACTCTCCCCTAAACAGTGTTTTAATAGAGATAGCCAATTTGCTGTGTGACTCTTTTTCTTTCCTTGGTACTGTTGACTAGTTAGTCCTCTGTAATGATTAACATATTTTTCCTTCAATTATAATAAATCGGTGGGTGCTTGTGCTTTTAAAGTAATTGCCAAAATCTCTGCTACATATTGTGTTGATTTTTAAGGTTGACTTCTAAGAAAACAAACCAAAGCCCACTGCCACCAAGTCGATTCTGACTTATAGAGATCCTATATGACACAGAGTAGAATTGCCCTAAAGGGCTTCCAAGTTTGTAAGTCTTTATGGAAGCAGACTGCCACATCTTTCTCTTGTGGAGAGACTGGTGGGTTTGAACTGCTGACTTTTTCTTTAACAACCGATCATTTTACGACTGAGCTGCTAAGGCTCCTTTTACTTCTAGGAGAGAAACAGAATTAGCCTAATCCTCTATTCCCCTGCCTTCTCTCCCTATTAAGTCAACATTTTTAAAAGGAAAGAAAGAAAATCGGTAAGGTGAATATTATAGCACGTTAACAACAATAAAATCACTGTCACAACAGGTCAGAGATAAGACAGAGCAGAATGGGAATAAAATGATCAAAAACTATTTTCTTAAAGAATTGGATAACCAGGAATTTATAAAGAGTAGAAGTGAGTACGGGAGCTCTGGTAGCATAGTGGCTAAGACACTTGCCTGCTAACCAGACGGCTGGTGGTTCAAACCTCGGAAGGAAGGTTGGGCAATCCTACTTCCGTAGTGATACTGCCTCGGAAACCCAAGGAGGGGTCGCTATGAGTCAGGGCTGACTCGATGGCACATAACAACAACAACAACAGAAGTGAGTACAACACACTTTGGAAAAACAAGTTGTACAAATAAGCTGTTAAAATTCTAATTTTGAGTTTCTATATAATAAATTTCTTTCCCATTGCCAATAAGGAAATATGTTCTCACTCGAGCAAACCTAGCCTAGGTTTGTCCTACTTTATGTTTTCCCTCAAGGGTCCACTTTAAATTTACTTCTTCTGTACCATACCCCTCCACTCCCCAACCTTTAGTTTATTGTTAGAAAGGCATAGTATAACTTTTAATAAACAAGCCATTTATTTTATCAATAAATGCAAAATAAAAGATACATACCTGTCCTATTAAAAGGCCAGAAACAAAATCCTTTCCTTGCAGACTAATGTTTGAAAGATACTGGCCAACAGCCTCTTCTACAATGTAGGTTCTTCCCATTATTGAGTTAACAAAATTTTCTAAATTACAAGGAAAAACATTTAATTTTTAGTAAAAGTACATTTTTCAATTTTTTTTTTTTAAATCACATAGGTAGTGTGGAGCTAGAAATCATGCCTTGCAGTGATTGTATATAGAAAAGTGCATGCTTACTTGCAAAGTTCAAATGTACCTTCAGAATTCTCAGGAAACAAAGGCCAATCAAAGTTGGTATGAGGGATCAAACCTATTTTCCTTACCTAAAATAAGGGAGAAGACACTAAGCTAGATTTCAACATACCTGTTTTCTTTCTAGAGATCTACTACTCCTTAGCTGGGAGCTCTGATAGCATAGTGCCTAAGGCACTTGACTGCTAATCAGAAGGCTGGTGGTTCAAATCCACCAGCCACTCCTCAGAAGGAAGATGGGGCAATCTACTTCCATAGTGATACTGCCTCAGAAACCCAAGGAGGGGTCGCTATGAGTCGGGTCCAACTCAGCGGCATATAATAACAACAACAACTCCTTAGCTGTGTAATTTTTGATAAGCTATTGCTAAACCTCACTATTCTCATTTCTAAAATAAGAAATATGATAATTTCTGATTAACTAGCTCACTAGTAAATGGAGAGAATCCTTTACTCCATAAGCATATATATGCTAGAAATTGTATAAGAAAAGATGGCACAAAGAGTAACACTTGGTCATTACCCCTGAATAAGTCATACCACCCTCACAGCTATATTAAGTAGATAAACAGAAATGCAATTAACAGTACTTACGTAGCTTCTACTTTGTAAACCAAACAGTGTTTTAATAGACTCAACTGCTGTTGAGTCGAGTCGATTCTGACTCATACCCCTCCTTGGGTTTCTGAGGCGGTATCTCTATGGAAGTAGATTGCCCGATCTTTCTTTCGAGAAATGGCTGGTAGGTTTGAACTGCCAGTCTTCTGGTTAACAGTCAAATGCCTTAGGCACTATGCCACCAGAGCTCCCTTGTATAATGCCTTTTTCTAAGTGTTTTATATGTGGTAACTCATTTAACATTCCTAAAACTCCATGAGGTAGGTACTATTATTATAACCCTATTTTATAGATAAAGGAACTCAAACAAAAACAGATTAAATAACTTGCCCAAGTGACAAAGCTGGAAAGTGACAGAGGTGGAATTTAAACTCCTGAAGTCAGACTCCAGATTCCATGCTCTTACACACTATGCTCATACTGAGGAATCACACATGGTCCCTTAAGTTAATCATTATTAAGAGTAGGAGCTCTCGTGGCACAGTGCCTAAGAAGGTTGGTAGATCAAACCAACCAGCCACTCCATGGAAGGAAGATGGGGCAGTGGGGGTCACTATGAGTCGGAATCGACTCAATGACAGTGAGTTTGATTTGGTTTTTGGTTTTAAGAGTAGCTGCTATCTGCTCTTTCCCCAGTCTGGGGATGAAAACTAGTATGTTCACCCTACTGGATTATGCTCCTATGATTTGAGTTTCTGTACCTTAAAATCAAATATACTGACTAAAAGAGCTAGGCAATTATGAGTAATGTTTTCAAGGAGTTCATATTCAATGTGAGAGGCAAAAATGTAAACAGATATTTTTTAAAAAGCTATAAAATAGACATAACCAGAAAGACTATGGTAACACAGCTGCAAATTTTTGAGCTATATATTTAAATATGCTTTCCTGGGAGATAAGTCATTTAAGGTCTCGTAAATAATTTAAGTCTTATTCAGGACCACAAAGTCAAGACTGCTGTCCATGTGCTAAAAGCAAACTGCCAGTCACAGAGAGCTGGCATTACTCTAAAACTAAAAAGCCCAGAGACTTAGTTCAAGCTTCAAATAGCACAGTGGACACTGTTTTCTCAAAGAGCCTGTTCAGTTTTGTCTCAAAATGCATTAATTTTTTCCTTGGTCTTTTCTGACAACTGTGCAAGTAAAACTGGTTTGCATTCTGTTTATTAAACAAAACTGAGCCTAGAATTGCTTGTCTAATTCATTCATGCCTCAACAGAGGTTAAGGATTTTCACTTTCATCAGTGACTTAAGGCATACATTTTTGCATATTAACTTTTCCCTACTTCACTGTGTTCCTTATCCTTTTACCCTATTAATTCTTAATTCTTTCAAGAAATAGTAAGTGAAAATACTGTGAATCTAGTAGGCATTACAATACTGCATGTATCAACAACTTTAAAGTACTTATGTTGTTGTTGTT
>NW_006921960.1:3156578-3195154 GCF_000298275.1 Orycteropus afer afer
TCCAAATCTCTTGGCATAACTGAGTGAGTGCCTCCAATGGGGCATCTGTTTGTTGAAATATCTCAATCGGTATGCCATCAATTCCCGGAGCCTTGTTAAAGTACTTATAGAAGATATAAATAATCAACATTAAGCTCCTCATTAACATTTTTTTTTAGTTACAACAAAATATAAGTTAAATGTGTCAGTTTATATTTCTTAGATGTTTTCACAGCTACCAATTCAGAAAAAAGTGAAGAAAAGGTGAATAAACTTTCATGTCAGAATACCACAGGTTCACAAAAGGCCTAAGACCGTGGGACTTGCAGGAAGGACAACATAAACATCTTGTTTTTAATGAAGAATCCAGCAAGTTAGAACCTACACATTCAGCTTAAAAGACACCGAATTACGATTTGGAAATAAAGTCCTAACTCCTGTTATGGTGGAAGGGTGAGAAGTGGTTTCTGAAAATGTGTTAACCAAAAACCAAACTCACTGCTGTGGAGTCAGTTCTGACGCATAGCGACCCCTCCTTGGGTTCCCCAGGCAGTATCACTACAGAAGTAGATTGCCCAAACTTCCTTCCGAGGAGTGGCTGGTGGATTTGAACCGCCAGCCTTCTGGTTAGCAGTCAAATGCCTTAGGCACTACGCTACCAGAGCTGCTAAAAATGTGTTAGAAAACTTCTTTCACAAAGTTTTTACAATTCTTTTAAATTTCAAAAAATATCAATATACAGTACTAAAAAAAAAACAAAAAAAAACGTCACTGCTGTCGAGTCGACTCGACTCATAGCGTACTACCAATCAGAAATATGTCGAAATCTTTATGCAACATTACAACATAAACCAAATCTGGTGTCCTCGAGTCAATTCCACTCACAGCGACCCCATGTGTGTCAGAGTAGAACTGTGCTCTATAAGGTTTTCAACTCCTGCTTTTTTAAAAGCCTCTTTCTGAAAAAATTAGTCGGGCCCCTGAACGCTGAATCACCCAGAACCAATTAATCAATGGCAGCTGGTTACGCTGTTTCAAATAAGAGAAGTTTGTCACAGCCGGACTTGGGTGTGTACTGCCATGTCTGTCCACACGTTTCCTACATTCTGTCCCCTCCTCTTTCCCCTGAAGAGGGATCTTTCTGTATCCAAGTCCGCATAAACCCAGACATCAGTAAATATTATACCCTTAAACTAACTCACCTGTACTTACAACGTGCACTCGTGGCAGATAAACCGGTCGAACTGTCAGTATGCGGCAGTAGAGGTTTCAGAGTGATGGCTTTGGTGTGGGGGGGACAGATTTCCCTCCAGCGCTACAGGCAATGAATTCATCAGAAAGCGACCGACTTCCCTCCCTAAACTCGGGGTCTTCGGAGTTTGGTGGCGTAGACTGATGACGTACAGCCGCCCCTTCCCTTCCCTGTACAGCGCCTCTGCCAAAGCAACTGCGGTCGCCAACCCGCCCCCTTCCGGGCGCCATTGAGAGAGTGGCGGTAGCCCGGCGCCTGTTGTCCGGCCTTGCTGGGACCGATGCCCTCTAGTGGCTCAGTGTCTAGAAACCGCCAAAGAGGACGAGCCATGACATCTCGGGGCTTTGAGGGTAAGGGTCGTTCAGCTCTTCAGGGAGGGACGCGGTTGACGAGTACGTCTGTGGCGCCACCGCGCGGACAACGGAATATTACTGGGCAAGGAGAGTCGGAGTACGGGGAGAGAGGAGGAAACGGAATGGGCGGTGCGGGATTGGGCTCTTGGAAAGGATTGTGGAAAACACTACGTTTCCCAGAAGCCTGTGTTCCTGCAGTGGGTGGAAAGGGGAACCGGAAATTGGAGTGTACGGTGGGGGTCAGGCGCCTTCTCTGAACTCGAATTCCCAGGCTGCACAGCCCCCGGCGGCTGCGCGCGCATTTTGGGCGCGGGCTGTGTGGGTAGCGTTGTGCCACTGTTAGAGCAGTACTCGATTTCCCAGGGTCCCGCCGCGGGAGTCTGCGGCGGGCAGGCGCGCGGGAGCCACCAAGGGAGGAGACGGACGCGACGGCCCAGGCTTCTGGGCTCTGGTCTTCGTCTTTTTTCACCTCTCCTCTGTTGGCTGCTGCGGCCCCTGCCACGGCCGACATGGCGGCAGTGTTGCAGCAAGTCCTGGAGCGCACGGAGCTGAACAAGTTACCTAAGTCCGTCCAGAACAAACTTGAAAAGTTCCTTGCTGATCAACAATCGGAGATCGATGGCCTTAAGGGGCGGCACGAAAAATTCAAGGTGGAGAGCGGTAAGTGAAACGTATTTTCCGCCTTTGTTCTCAGTTCTTCTAGTATTTTTCCCTTTGCTAGCTCACATTTTTTCTACGACCCTGAGTAGTAGCATCGTTTTCCGTGCTGCCTAGGAACCCTCGGCCTGTTCTTTCTTACTCCTTTCACAGTTTGATAAGGACTTTTCTTTTTTTAATCTTAATTTGCACTTAGTTCCATTGTTGTGTGTGTGACTGTTTTGGTTTCTTTATACCAGACTTGCCTCAGATGGCGACTTTTATCTATCTTTATTTTCCCTTTCATTATCTTCTAAGCTTAGAATACCTAACCTGTTTCCTTTATTTTCTAGTTGCCTGCATTCGAGGTCCTTCCTCTGATCACTTCATGCCCTAGTTCTTGGTGTGTGTGCCACTGTGTGGTTCAACTAGATAGTGACAAAAATGGTTTAGGTGAATAACGGTGCTAGAAACGTAGTGCATGTGCAGTAGATAAGTTTAATACAATAGTTTCTCTCTAAAATTTGGAGTTTAATAGAAAGTAAAGACCTGTTTATAAGTAACTTTGGTAGACCCTCAAATAAGGACGCCTTAGGACAGTTGTGACTTGACCAACCTTGAAGGTTAGGAAATTTTTTACAATTGGTAAAATACAACCTTTCTGTCTTGTGTCTTAGTTTACCATTTGGGGGAGTTTGTACTTTTTTGTTGTTGTTAAGTGGCAAATTCTGAATACATTTTTGCTTTGAAGAAGTATAATTATCAAGCAGAATTGATGTTGAAAATTAGGCGGCACTCTGAATCCCAAAGCTGAACGAAGTATGCTGCATTCTGTTCATTAAGTCCACAATGAAGATTGCCTCTCTGCTTCGTACTTGATATTATGCTAAACCAGATTCAGTCTCTTGGGAAATACACATTTTTATTTTTACATGAATTTAGTAATATAATACTCTAGTAATCTACACTAATAGCTTCTCAAGTATTATTTTGGTTATTGTAAAGCAAACCTTGTAAAGCAAAGCTAAACAGTTTTTTCACATGTGTATATATTTTTGTTTATTTTTTTAATTCTGCCTTATGCCAAATGGTCTACTGATATCTAGAGAAAATTGTTAAAATAAATAAGGCATATTGAAGATGTTCATAAATTGTAGAACCACTTTATGCCTTATTTTCTCTTCTCATACAAGTCAGTTGTAAATGTTAGATGAAGCTCTTTCCATTGCTTGGTCTGTTTATCTTGAGTCAAATTTTCCATTTGGGATACAATTTCAATACTGTATATCTTTTACAGTATTCTGAATTTTAAAATTAAAGTTGGCAGTGTTGACAACATGTATACGTGTATGGTTGATTTTATTTTTTTCTTTTCTGTAGAACAACAGTACTTCGAGATAGAGAAGAGGCTTTCCCACAGTCAGGAAAGACTGGTGAATGAAACCCGAGACTGCCAAAACTTGCGGCTTGAACTAGAAAAACTCAGTAAGTATTGAATGACACATTAATAAGTATTCTTAGAATATTGAGATTTTCAAACCCTTCTACTATGCTTTGAAAATATTTATTTCCTGAATGTGGAAATACAGATTACTATCATTGTTTTCAGGAGCTCTGGTAGCGTAATGCCTAAGGCACTTGACTACCAACCAGAAGGCTGGCGGTTCAAACCCACCAGCCACTCTACAGAGGGAAGGTTGGGCAATCTACTTCCGTAGTGATAACTCCTTGGAAGCCCAAGTAAGGGTTGCTATGAGTTGGGTCAGACTCAACGGTATATAACAACAACGAATTATTTTTTTCACTTGGGATTTTTTATTTTTTCCACACAGGGTAAAGACTTTACAAGAGCATAGGGCTAATGGTCAGGAGGCCTGGATTCTAATTTTAACTTTGCTATTAAAAGTTATTTTATAAATTACATCACTGTCTTACTATTACTGTAAAATACCTAGATCTGCAAGTCCATCTACTTAACATAGCCTTATAGAGCAATTGTGATAGTTTGAAAGCATTTTGAAAAGGCTAAAGGATTAAGCAACTGAAAAAGAGAATAATTTTTTTTTATGTTGAATAAAGTCTGTTAATTCAATTTTAGCACATTTATGGTTTTTGTGTCTGTGTATGTAGAAATCCACAGAGCAAATGAAAGGGTTTTGGTACTGGACCTTGGCCATCGTGTTCATTAAAATGATTTCCAAGCAATGCTGGAGAGTCTAGCACATTTATGTTTTAATTCTGTGAGTGAATCTCAGGATGATATTTCTTCTTTAAAGCTCAGTTCTTGTGAAAGCTATTTTCCTTTTTGGGTTTCTTACCGTTATTTTCTAGACAGTTCACAGTATCTTAGTTAAAGTTCCTGACAGATCTTGGGAGGATGATGTGCCATATGCTTTTTATATACAATTGAAAAAAGCAATTGTTAACATCTTTCTGAAAGAGTAGACACTACTGTTTTAGATATTGCTAGATTTTATTTAGGTTGTTGGGGAAGGAAAATAGGTAGCTAATAATCAAGGAACAGGTTAAAATAACCTTACCTGTTAGCAGGTCCATGCTGTTATCTATTTGTCAGAGTTGTAACATTTTTTTTGCTGCTTTTGCAACTATTGAGAATACCTCATTTTAAAGATGTGTGTGTGTGTGTGTGTGTGTGTGTGTATAAAATCACATGTGTACATCTGAGATATAAATACTGAGTAGATTTGGGTCATCATCTGTTCATAGTGTTATCTTCAGCAGTGGTGTTAAAGAATTTCAGAAAAATGCCTCTGGTTACATATTATGAGAGCTGGAAAAAGAGAAAGCTAGGGCTATAACTGGCTTGATGAAGGCAGATACAATGCCTCCCTTGGAGTGTAGAATTATATTTGTATTTTTAATTTAGAGCTCAGATCTGTAAGGCTGGAAAGCAAAAAAACAGCTTTAAAACAAAATAGAAAATTTTAGTGAATAGTTTTTTTAGGTAAGCCAGTTGTATACACAGCGTAGTGCCTAAGGCACTTGACTGCTAACCAGAAGGCTGGCGGTTCAAACCCAGCAGCCACTCCTCGGAAGGAAGATGGGGCAATCTACTTCCGTAGTGATACTGCCTTGGAAACCCAAGAAGGGGTTGCTATGAGTTGGGTCTGACGCGACGGCACGTAACGACAAACAACGTACATGTAAGTTAAGATTGAAAGTAGTAATGTATCTGTTCATTCAGTTGCCAGCACATACCATATATATGGTTTAGCAGAAGAACATTTTTAAAAATATATTCTTCCTAATTTTTTGTGTATGTTTAGAAAGTAAACCGTGTAAGGGAAGATAACCCGTAATGAATGGAGATTGAGGAATTGATCATTTCAAAATCAAAAGGTTGATGGTTCAACCTCATCAGCTGCTTTGGGAAAAGTATTTGGCAGTCTGCTTCCCTAAAGAAAGTCTTCAGAACCCCATGGGGCAGTTCTACTCTGTCTTTTAGGGTTGCTATGAGTCAAATCGACTCAACAGCAATGGATTTGGTTTGGTGTATGTAAATCACTGTTTTATAGTTTGATTTAGAGGATGCCATTGAAAATTAAGGAATTTTCTGATTGCATGTGCTCTTTCCTGTAAGTGTTGCCAAGAATTGTCACAAATGCCCCTTTTTGAGACAAGGTAGCACATTTCAGATTTTGATCTAGGAATGTAGCGAATTTTGAAATGTGATTTTGTAAAACTCAGTCTTTTGCAGCCTCAGATTCCTCATTTTTAAAATGTCTTTTGGTGTCTGTTATTGTAATTCCTATGCTAATGTGTGTATGTTCATAAAATTTCTCTTATCCAGACAATCAACTGAAGGCACTAACTGAGAAAAACAAAGAACTTGAAATTACTCACGATCGTAATATTGCCATTCAGGTAAAAGTATTATTCATGTGGATAAAGCTAATTATAAATATAATACTTGAGGAAGTATGTGTTTATCAGTTATTTAGTCAATGCGAAGATGAAGCATCTTACTAGGAAAATTTCCTAACAAAAACATACATTTTTTTAATTGGATCTTTATATATTTTATTGATTGGGCATTCCTCTTAACCATTAGAGTATATTGCTACTAGATATAAAAACAATTTACCTTTAGCCTGTAGTCCTTGGGTTGTGATATTTTTGAATTCTCACGAAAAGTAAAGTACTGTAGAGCTTCACATAGGATGGAATTTTGAGGATCCATCTCTCTGCCTACGTATCTGCTTATCTACCTTTGTTTCTCTTGGTAGTTATCCACTGAGTGCTTACTATGGTCCAGTTGTTGTTCCAGGTCTTTTTATGTCGTTGGAATTTAGATGATTTCCACAGCAATAGCCATTTCTTTTAAGCAGTGATAAAAATAACGTTAGGGATTGCAAGAATTGCTGAGCAATTTCTTTAATAATGTAGTTACATCAAGAAAGCTAGACTCTTAAAATTTACATTTGATTTGAAAGTAAAAGATTTCATATTGAATTAAAAGTAATTTCTTTAAATCTATAAAAGGAAGACTCACTAGATGTACAAACTCCATAATATACTTAGAAATACCTTGTAAAAGAGATAAGTACTTACATAAGGAAAATTCAGATACTTTACTGAAAGCTACAGAAGTGTCCCTTAATAAAACCAGAGGTACATATAGCATATTCCTTGATGGGAAGAGTTTCCAAATTAATGTGTTGATTTAATGTATTTTGACTATACCCAAGTAAGATAAGTTAAATTGGATGCTGTAAGTTCTAAAGGTGATTGGAAAAAATAAACAGGAGGTAATCAATTGGATAATTTTGGAAAACTACCCTCTTAAAAGTATTTGCCTAGCCTCCTATTACAATGCTTTGTAAAGTATGATTATTAAAGCATGTAGAAATTTGTATAAGACCATTTAAAAAAAAACAAACTCACTGCCATTGCATCGGATCTGACTCATAGCGACCCCTCCTTGGGTTTCCAAGGTGGTATCTCTGTGGAATAGATTGCTCAATCTTCCTTCCAAGGAGTGGCTGGTGGGTTTGAAGTGCCAGCCTTCTGGTTAGCAGTCAAATGCCTTAGGCACTTGACTTGCCACCAGAGCTCCCGTGTAAGACCATAGAGAACAATAAAACTATATAATGAAGAAATAAACCCTGTATACAGGATCTTAACTTTTTTTGGAGGGGTATGGATGGGTGGTCACAAATTGTGAATCAACTAAAACTAGGTCTATATTTTGGTAACATAGCATGCACGTGCACACATAAATATTTGCCGTTTTAGGATTTCTTTAGCTTGGAATCCACAAACACTTGAATTCTATATTTCAAAGTAAAGTAAAAGTAACTCAAAGCAATTTCAGATGTTTAGATTTATTTTTACCAATTATATTTGAGCAATTGGCTGAT
This sequence comes from Orycteropus afer afer, assembly GCF_000298275.1. NCBI lineage: Eukaryota > Metazoa > Chordata > Mammalia > Tubulidentata > Orycteropodidae > Orycteropus > Orycteropus afer. The sequence goes on from NW_006921960.1 coordinate 3,164,180, forward strand.
GAGAAGTATGGATTAGAATATCAAGACAGACCTTGACCTTAGTCTTGTTGTTGTTGTTATGTGCCGTCGAATTGGACCCGATTCAGCAATCCCTTCTTGGGTTTCCGAGGCAGTATCACTATGGTAGTAGATTGCCCAACCTTCCTTTTGAGGAGTGTGGGGGCTGGGGTTGAACCGCCAGCCTTCTCGTTAGCATTCAAGTTCCTTAGGCACTATACTACCTGACCTCACTCTATTCCAGATAATTTCTAGTTGGATCAGATTATTAAAATATGAAGTATTAACATGAAACAGAAAATAATATGACTTATTTGACTCCTGACTGAGAAAGGATTTCTAAACATAAATACAGTGTTAAAACTAAATGATAGTGATACTTTATCCAGTAAAAGCTTTAGGCTCTCCATTTAAAAACTAAAATGCAAATAAATGATTTAAAAAGTTTTTTTTCATTTCATTTTGCCTCAGTAACGTAATAACTGCTTTCAAATCATAAAATAATTCAAGGGGGAAATAGGAAAAGAAAACACGTGTGTAGGTACATATGTATACATGTATATGTGTGTATATACGTTTATATATATATTCATATATGTGTAAGTATCAGAGAGAAAGCTGTACAAATGACCAGTGGCAATATAAAAGTTGTTTTACAGAACTTTTAATTAGAAAGATGTGGGGGGTGGGGGCAGAAGATGCTATTCCCCTCCCTACCTTAACATCAGTTTCTTTTTCTCTCTCCTTTGCTTTCTTCCTTATATTCATTCCTTTTGTAATAATTTTCACTTCTGACATGGTTGACTTGAGACTCGCACTTATGACTGAAATGCATAAAATTCTACTGTTTTGCTGAAAAGCAATTTGAAAATATGTATTACGATTATTTTAAGTAATTTCATTTCTAAGAATCTTTTTTGAGAAGTAAGTAGAACCAAGTTGTAAATCCAGTGGTAGTTGTTGAAATGTTACAAGAAAAAAATTAAAAGCAAATCAAATATTTTATAGACATGTTTAAGTAATTAGAACATTTCCATACAATCAGAGGAACATGGGACAAATTTGTATGAGTCAGAGTAATTAGAAAAATCCAGAGTATGAACACAAGTGTTGGGATTATGGGTAATTTTTAAGGTTTCGATATATAAGATATATGAAAAAGAATAACCATTTTTAAATGGAAGTAATGTAAACTAAAGTGCCAATTTTGTATTCTAATTCCTGTATTGATTGACTCACTCGGTTTTCTTATTTAAATTTGTTACCTTTATTCTTTTCTATGACAGAGCCAATTTACAAGAACAAAGGAAGAATTAGAAGCTGAGAAAAGAGACTTAATTAGAACCAATGAGAGACTATCTCAAGAACTTGAATATTTAACAGGTGTGAAGAATAAACATCACTAAGAAGTGCTTTAGTCTCCAGCCTCTTTCCTTCCTTTCTCTCCTAGAAGTGTTAGAGGTTAATCCTAGTTCATTTCTGTTGCTGATGTTTCTATACTGATAGTTCAAGATAGAGTTCAGAATAATCTATTTATTATTTCCTACTGAAGTGCACAAATGAAAAACTCACCTCAAGTAATTTTTATATCAAGGCTTACATGTAGTATATATATGTATACACACACATATTATTATTACAGTATTATTTGTAATAACAAATTGGAAGTAATTTGAATGTTCAGTTGTAAAGGTTGAATTCCTTTATTTTATACAAACACACTTCTTATCCATAAGCATTCAATATAAAACCCAAAAAGATAGACCATGTTTAAAAATGGATAGACTGAAAGGGGTTAGGAATTAGAAATAAAAAATAAGTAAATATAGGATATAATAAACCCAGAATGTACTATACAGTACATCTGATGTATTCAGGTGAACATGAGTTTTAAGTATTAGAGCTAATGAGATCAAGTTCTCCTTGGTTCCTTTTAACAAAATTCTTGAAAATTATAGAAGAAAAAGAGAAGAATTTTCAGATATTTATGTTGCTATACAATAACATTTAATTAAGTAACTACTTCCAGTCATAGAAAGAGTTACATCAGAGTATTTGTTAATGTTTTTCAGCTAGTAAGTAGGTAAAATTAGAGGAATTTTTTTCATAAAAACCTAGATGTTAGGGAATATAAAGAAAATTAAACATGTATACTCTGTTTTGAGGTGAAGGTTTTTATGTGCATCATTGACTTTTTAACTTAACTTTGTTGTTGTTGTTGTTATGTGTCATCGAGTCGGCCCCGACTCATAGCGATTTCTAAAAACTTCAGTAGATCTTAGGGTATATATCAGGAAAATTAGGGTTGATGTTGAATGTTTAGCTTAAGTTGCTGTGTTTAAAATAACCAATATTGTTAATTTGCTTGCCTGAGTCCATGAATTTACTTGATTTTTAACCTATTGGTTAACATTAAATTGTTGATTAAGTATGGCATAAACAAGTTAAAATAGAATTGAGAACTACTTTGTATTAAATGTTTTTATTTCTAGAGACAACATTATTGATGTTTGTGTCCACAAAGTCCTAATTACTCACTATTTTCAAATTCTAGAGGATGTTAAACGTTTAAATGAAAAGCTTAAAGACAGCAATACAACAAAGGGTGAACTTCAGTTAAAATTAGATGAACTTCAAGCTTCTGATGTTTCTGTTAAGGTAAGTGACAAATGATTCCTGATTCACAAAATACTGTTTTTGAGCAAAACTTAACTAAATTAAATTTTAAATATACATAGGTTATTAAATATCTGTTAATGTAGGTAAAAGCTATGTTTTATTTTTATTGTCAGAGACTGGCATATTAGGCCACTTTTAATTGAACTTTTTTGGTTATGAAATTTATTTTGTTTTTCTTATCCTGCTGTTTTTTCCTGGTAGTCAGGAATCAATGAATATATACACTTATATTTTAAAATGGAATTCTGCTTGTGTCTCTTATCTATAGACAGCCTTTTTGAATGCCCATATGGAATGACTATAAGCTTTATTTTCTTGGCTTTCTTTAGTATCGAGAGAAACGTTTGGAGCAAGAGAAAGAATTACTACATAATCAAAATACATGGCTGAATACAGAGTTAAAAACCAAAACCGATGAACTTCTTGCCCTTGGCAGAGAAAAAGGAAATGAGATCCTAGAGCTTAAATGTAATCTGGAAAACAAAAAAGAAGAGGTAAATATAGTAAAATTATATTTTTTCCATATAGGGTACAGCTTATTTATGTGTTCCAGTTTATTAAAAATTTATTCAGTGGTCTCAAGTGTATGATAAGATCAGGGGTGAAATATTAAGGACTTAACTCATGTTAATGTTTAGCCCAAGAAACCAAAACTGCATTAAATAAAAAAATTATGATATTCTTTGATGAATCTTGGTACTACCATATGATGTATTTTTCCTAAGACATATGTTTAAGAAACAGTAATAAGTTTTTGTGAGCTAAATCCAGACTCACTGTTCCATGAGTTTCATTTTCCTAAATGTACATGTTTTATGTAATTTTTCTCCCCCGAAGGGGTTGTTTTGCTTTTGCTTGTCAGCATACACTTCATATCAAATTAATTTCGGTTTACATCACATATTCCCCTACTCTGCATTATGTTTCCAGGTTTCTAGAATGGAAGAACAGATGAATGGCTTGAAAACATCAAATGAGCATCTTCAGAAGCATGTAGAGGATCTGTTGACCAAATTGAAAGAGGTATAGATACTCACTTGTACAAAAATATTACAGCATTTATGAAGCTGATTACAGAATGGTGTCAAGTTTTAAATTGTACCAGGTACCATAACACTGCCAGACTAAATGTAGCTAGGCTAAAATGGCTAAAATCAGAAATAGCAGTTACATGCTGTATCCAGAACACACTATCTAAAAAAATCAGTATGGGTTAATTTTAATATCACTTAACTATTCTGTTTAAAATAAAACTATGATTAATATTTTACCCATCAAGTGGTACATCTTTGTCTGATTTTAAAAATTTTAGTGTTCTAATCTCTTTCTCCTACATTACAAAATAGATTTTTTTTTATCTTAGCGTGTGATAAAAATTTTAAATTTTGTTCAAACTAGGCTGCTATAATTGGGTTATTTTTTCAGGCCAAGGAACAGCAGGCCAATATGGAAGAGAAATTCCACAATGAATTGAATGCTCATATAAAACTCTCTAACTTGTACAAGGTAAATCTTACATCACATACTTGATATCCTAATCTTGCATTAATGGCTATGAAGTAAACCTTTAAGCTTAACTTTTAGAGTGCTGCTGATGACTCAGAAGCAAAAAGCAATGAACTGACCCGGGCAGTGGATGAACTACACAAACTTTTGAAAGAAGCTGGTGAAGGTGAGGGTTTACAATTATGGGAAATACTATCTTGTTATTCAGTGGAAGGTCACTTTTTTCTTTACATTTGTGTGTAGATTGTTGGATTTAGAGGTCAAACTAACATTTATGAGGGACAAAATTGACATGGATAAAAGAGCTTTTAAGAAACTCAATTGTATATTCAGCAAATACTGTATTTGGAAATATAGTTATTTGTTTCTTTCATCTAATAGCCTTATGTATATATGATTTTCTGATTTCTTATGGGAAAATTTCTTTAATTTTTGAAACATTTACTTAGATTAGTGCATTTGGATTTATAGCTTGTACATATTAAATCAAGTAAGTCTTAATTTTTGTATATTATCAATAGGGTATTGCAAAGTTCTCGATGTCCATAAATTCTTGCTTTTTGTGTAGTATAAGGTAGTTATGCATGGTTTCATCCATTCATTTTCTTTACTTCAGGCTAAACATCAAAATTGAAACCAAAGATCTTCCTAGAGCAACTTTGTTTTACGATTTGACTTTCCTTTATCTTCCCCTTTGGGTAAAAAGCATCAAGAGGGGAAACGTACTTACCAAGCAAGGGCACTTGAGGAGTTCTAAGTACAGGGAGTTTTCAGTTGGTAACTGTCAGCCACAGCCTTTTTAGAATTTAATGTCTCCTGAAGGGAAAAAATAATGAATATTGTTCTATGTTTTATAAGTTGCAAGATCATAATTATGTGTTTGGTATTCTGCCTTTAAAAATTCTTTAGCCAACAAAGCAATACAAGATCATCTTCTAGAGGTGGAAGAATCTAAAGATCAAATGGAAAAAGAAATGGTTGAGAAAATAAGAAAATTGGAGAAAGAACTGGAGAATGCAAATGACCTGCTTTCTGCCACAAAACGTAAAGGTATGCACAATAGATGCTTATTAATGGTTTGAAATATTAAGACTTCTCTATGTAGTAGTCGTTTAATTTAACTAATAGTGTTTTTGTTATGCTGTGATTGGGGTAATCCCATTAAGTTATATCATTGAAATGTGTTTTTTACTTTAAAATTAATATCCTTAGCTGTATATGTACTGGATTGTCAGTTATTAGTACTAGTGGGGCACACAAAATTGTATGCCAGTTTCCAGGATAGTCTTAAGGGTAATTACTACATGATTTTTAGGATTTGATTGTGTTATATGACTATTGAATGTCTCATTTTAAAATCTTCATAAGAGTTAATATGTATTGTACAGTAGAGGTCACTTAACCTTTTACTATCTTGAAAAACAATAGTGGGTTTTAATTGGCAGTTTCATAAAAATATGCTAAATTTGTGTGTATGGCACAGGAGCCATTTTATCTGAAGAAGAACTTGCAGCCATGTCTCCTACTGCAGCAGCTGTAGCTAAGATAGTGAAACCTGGCATGAAATTAACTGAGGTAAGGATGATATTAAATCTTGCTATTATTTTTCTGAACAGTAGTGTTCAGATCTCTCTGAAACCTTAATCCTCAGAAAAAATATTCTTAAATCATCTGATGAGTAATGTATCACTCTAGGAAAGGCTTTCTTGATTCATGAATCTGTAGAGCATATAAGAAACACATTCATCTTGTATAACAGCTGAAGAATGTTTATGATGAAGCTAGAGTGGCAACATACTTCTTTGGTGCTTAGATCTGAAAAGATACCTCTTCTACTTTCAGCTGTATAATGCTTATGTGGAAACACAGGATCAGTTGCTTTTGGAGAAACTAGAGAACAAAAGAATTAATAAGTATCTAGATGAAATAGTGAAAGAAGTTGAAGCCAAAGCACCGATTTTGAAACGCCAGCGAGAAGAGTATGAACGTGCACAGAAAGCTGTGGCAAGTTTATCTGTTAAACTTGAACAAGCTATGAAGGTTGGTTCCATTCCTAAATTTTAATTGGAAAAAATACAAATGAGAGATTATTTATTAGCTAATTTCTTAAGTATTTCAGTTAGAAAAAGCCAAATAGGCTTTTTCTGTGATATGATAATTTTAGTTTGAAGCCTCTCATTGCATTGTTAAATAGCTCAAATCACAAAAAGTTCTGTTTTTTGTCACTTAAAATGAAGAGAACCTTTTACATTTTTGAAGCTATTTATTATGTTATCCTTAGGTTTTCTAGTGGAAAATAGTCAAAACACCTTTGCCAATTTTCAAATTAAAATAATCTTTCTTTCTAATAGAATTATCCCAAATTTAGCATGTTATTCTTTGTCAAATAGTTGTGATATTCTGTCTAGAAATAATACATTGTTTGACCACAAGACTCCTGTTTTTAAATTCTTTCACAATTTGGCAAATTTTTACATGCATTATTGTTTTACTGTTTCTTTGCATTTTAGAAGTGCCAAAAAAATTTGTAAAAAGTAATAAATTTTAAGATTACTTTTTAATAGCTACTTTAAACAAATTTTATTTATAAAATCAATTTGTGTCTTATTCCAAAGTGAAATTTATTTCTGTCTTTCTTTCTCTTTGAAGAAGATAGTAGCTTCTTTTAATTCAGAATTAAACCTCTACTGCTATTGTGGATTGTAATTTACAGGTCATCCTAAATTCAAGTGTTTGTATCTAATGGACTCTTCCTCCTGAATCAAAGGAATTCAAATGATGTTTCCCTGGCTGGGAGTATTGGCTTTTTGACAGCATTCCTCCCCCAATGTGGTTTAAAAAGAAGCCCCTTGTATCCAATTAGGTCTTCTTTGGTTTCTTATTGTTACCACTTGGGTTTAGTTGCTGCTAGAGTACAGATTCTTACATCATTCCCAAATGATTTATTTTAAGTTAAATTTCCAAGTACATTAGAGAAGTATTTCCTTTTTAGATTCTCCTTGTAGGGAGATAGTGAGGTCGAAAGCAGTTAGGTAACAGTAGCTGTTAATTGTAGAAAAAAGCTGTTTACTTCTTCATTGAGTATACAGTAACAGTAATAATAAAAATCTTATTTTTTTTCCCCCGTGACTGCTGAGAAATGTAATTTCTGCATCTTTATAGCTGAACCTTCTGTCCTTAGCATATCATGTCCCCTGCAGTCTAGTTCTTTTCATGTTCATTTGTTAGGAAGGATCTTATGGTTTCATGACCAAGTTGCTTCCTTCCTTGTCGTCATACTCCAATTTTATCTCAGTAGATTTGTACATTTCAAATGCTACGTTTAAATAGCTTTTCTTTCATGAATGTTTGCCTCCTTCATTTTTTTCATATTTTTGTTTCTACTGAAATTGGGTTAGGTATACCTTTAGGGCAGTGTCCTGAAAGATACTTGAATGCCAGGATAAATATGCCATAGTGCCTAAGGCATAACTGCTAACCAGAAGGCTGGCGGTTCAAATCTACCAGCCACTCTTCGGAAGGGAGACTGGGCAATCTGCTTTTATAGTGATGCCACCTCAGAAACCCATGAGGGGTCGCTATGAGTTGGATCCGACTTGATAGCAGAGTTTGGTTTTGGTTTGGCCTTTGACTTGTAGTATTGGAACATTTATGTGAAAACAACACATTAAGGTATAAAAGAGCGTGAATTTCAAATAAAACTTTATAGATTACAGAGAGAACTTTATGCTTGTAGCCTTCTCTTTAAAACTTTACCTCTAAATCGCCCCATGATATTGTTCATGTGACACTTTGCAAAGTGCTACATAATCTATAATTTTATTTTTAACAGCCTTATGACATTGGCTGCTGCCAATGTCTTAAATAATTCTGATGCCTTCTTTATAAAGCAAGTCTTTAATGACTCTTACCTCATGTTTGTTACTTGCCTGTTTTTTACTTCTTATATGTGTTTTCAGATGACCTGTGTAATAGTGGTTATTAACAGCAGTTTAGTCCTATGTTTTTGTCTCATGGACGAAACTCTTGAGGGTATTTCTGAGATGTCAATTAATAATATGCTATGAATTTGGTGTGGCTATAAGATTTTAATTGACAATGAATGGGATAAGGGTAAGAGCTAAATTCCCTCTGATTTTCATTTGATGATGGGCAGGATTTGTGATATTAAGGAATATGTATGTTCATATTTATGTAGAATAATATCTCTGTTTTAGAAGCTACTATGTTATATAAAATGTTTTCAGTTTAAGAGCTGATTTCTGTGATATGTGAGCACTGTGCTTTTGTTATTCCTAGATGAGTCATTTAAAATTCTATTTAAATTTACATTTTAAAGGAGATTCAGCGATTGAGGGAGGACACTGATAAAGCAAATAAACATTCTTCTGTGCTTGAAAGAGATAATCAAAGAATGGAAATACAAATAAAAGATCTTTCACAGCAGGTTAGAATTTTTTTTCCGTTTGGTATATTTTGATTTTTAGACTGCCTGCCCAGTAACAATGTCACACTGTCTTTACAACTTATGACTCTTGTTAAGTAAATTTATATATGAGTTTCTAAAATAGAATTACCACATAAGAGATTCTAATATACTATAGCACAGTTGTACCCCTGATTTTTTCATAGAATCTGCCTTTTCCACCTTTTTTCCTTAAAATGTTTGATAAATTTTCAAATTATAGGTGCTAGATTTAATAAATAATTCTAAGGTGAATAAAAATCTTTTCCCCTACACTGTCCCTGACCGTAACCAAGTTAACAGACTTGCATAACCTTCCACCGCTTTTTAATATGCATGATACACAGAGCACATGCTAACATATTTCATAGTCATTTGTTTTTATGGAAATAAAATCATACTATATGCATTACCCATCCTCTTGCTTTTTTTTTACTTAACAAGCACTAAATGCAGATCTGTTGCATTTATATTTTTCCCCCTGGTTTTTATGAGTATGCATACATATATACACGCAAATAATATACGTACCTAAAAATTTCATATAAATGGCATTGGATTCTTGCTTTTTACGTAAAACTTTATTTTCCACACTCTCTCCCTGCCCTGCCATACAATACATACATAAGTGCACACACAAGTTAGAAAATATTTCTATGTGGGTTTTATATTTGGTCATTATCTTACAAAAGTGGCGCCCTGTTTCTGGAGTTATAATTTGGCCACTTTCTAAAAAGGTTTTATTACACTCTTGCTGAGAAATTAAAAATACCATCACTTCGTAAAAATTTTCTTTGATAATATAAATTATGGTGGCATCGTACCTAGGGTATTTTGACTGCTAGCCAGAAGCTGGAGGTTCAAACCAACCAGCCATTCTTCGGAAGGAAGACTGAGCAATGGGCAGTCTACTTCCATAGAGATACTGCCTCAGAAACCCAAGAAGGTCACTATGAGTCAGAATCAACTTGATAGCAGTGAGTTTTTAGTTTTTGGGTTTTTTTAAATGATAAAGCTTGATGCTTTGTTTTTTATGGTAGTAATTTCAAGTAATGCAAATGAGATTATTTTAAGTCATATTTTCTTTTCAATAATTCAACATTATGTGTACATTTAGTTTCACTCTCCATTTACCATGCCCAACCCTAACCCAGTCTCCTCCCCTCCCTGCTCAGTAACCCTCCCTCTGTGCCCCTCATAGTTATACATTCCTGTTTGTCCTGCATTTCCTCCATGTGAACGTTGCCCCTCTGGTACCCCGAGATCGATTGCTCCAACAGATGCATTACCAAGAGTATGTGGGTGCATCGCCCTGGGTTGAGTGGTCTGCGTGTATATCTTGTTTACTTTTGGGCTAAGAGGTAGGCCTTGGAAGTGAGCTTTATTCCAGGTCTAGAATGTATCCCAGGACCATAGTATTGGGGGTCTCATCAGACTCCATCTGACCAGTAATTCTGGTCATTATTGAGTTTTTGGATATTGTTCCATGTTTCTTCTCCCACTCTATCCAGGATCTCCAGATTCGATCCTTTCCTGAGTGATGGGCATTTGTAGCCAGGCACCATCTAGTTCTTCTGGTCTCGAGGGCCATTGTGTCCTAGGGCTGATTGCTTCCAAATGCCCTTTTTTTTTTTTGGTTTTTGCACTCTTCTTCACTTCTGATGCTAGGAGACCATTAGGTGCATCTTAGATGACCACTTGAAAAAGCTTTTAAGACCCCAGTTGCTACTCACCAAAGTAGGATGAGGAACAAGGCTTTTATGTGTTTTGTTGTGCCAATTGAGTCTGGTGTCCCCCAGTACTATGGTCCTGGGATGGTAGATCCATTGGATCTCTCTCCCACAGTGTCTGGTGTCCACAAGGGATTACTCTATGTCTGTCTTCTCTTGTTTCTGAAGGGATTGCAGGTATTTTGTATCACTGGTATCTGTGCAAGATTAACCTCAGCTGAATCTATTCTTGGTCTAGATATACTCCTGTTCACTGGCCCCCATCTTATCCTCTCAGGTGTTTATGTGTTTTTTCTGTAGCCTGGTGTTTGGTGTTAATGGTAATGCAGTATTGTGAGCACACTGGTTGGTATTAGCATCTATCGTCTGTCTCTTATGTGCACAATTCTGTGTCCTCCCTTTTCCTAATGTTATCATGGTGGTCACAGACTCTTTCCATACATCCCTCCCCTTACCCATGTCAGTATGTGGGCCCCAGCTAGCCCCAAATTAATCCTTCTCCTGGAGTCTCTTAAGTGATATTTTAATTTTAACGTTTCTATTCTAAACATCTTCAGAATTAAAGCTAGTGCTACTTTGTAACATGTTAAAATTTTAAATTCTTATTTTTAGATTAGAGTGCTTTTGATGGAACTTGAAGAAGCAAGGGGTAACCATGTCATTCGTGATGAGGAAGTAAGCTCTGCTGATATAAGTAGTTCGTCTGAAGTAATATCACAGCATCTAGTATCTTACAGAAATATTGAAGAGCTTCAACAGCAAAATCAGCGTCTCTTAGTGGCTCTTAGGGAACTTGGGGAAACTAGAGAAAGAGAAGAACAAGAAACAACTTCATCCAAGTAAGCAGTTGACTACCTCGGTTTGTTCAATAAGCATTGAATACTGGTTATGCATTCTAAACTCTCCTGGATAATGGGACATAGTTATTTCAAAGAGGAAAAACAAAAATTGAGCAATATATGAACAAGATAATTCTCTCAGGGGCCTCCGTTTATGGGTGAGGTGGGCAAGAATTGGATTATTTTAGTGCAGTGTGATTAGTGCTGTAATAGGAAAAAGCATGCTCTATAAAGGAGCACCTTTATAGTGGTGAAGAAGCTAGCCAGGAGAAGTTTAGGAAGAAGATCCTAAACTCGGTGAAGAAGCTAGCCAGGAGAAGTTTAGGAAGAAGATCCTAAACTCGGTGAAGAAGCTAGCCAGGAGAAGTTTAGGAAGAAGATCCAAAACTGAGTAGTAAAAGATATATATATTATAGGAATTACCCAAGCAAAGTAAAGATAATTTGTTTGGTGCTAGTGGAGGAGGAATGGCTATGAAAGAGAGCAAGAAGATTGAAGCTTGGACTAAGTAGAATTGTTTCTATTTTTTGCAAACAAGTACTATCAGATGGCATTGGTGACTGCCTGAGTCCTATATGGTAGAAGTTTGACATGTGATTCCTAAAATACTAGCAGAAGAAGAAAAAGAGAGATGAAAATTGTATGTTTAATATTAAATGATACATGCTTAGTTAATTTACAGGAGAAATTATAATCACCTAACAATCTTAGAATTAGGAAATACACTGAGTTTGTTTCCTGCAGAATCACCGAGCTTCAGCTTAAACTTGAGAGCTCCCTCATTGAATTGGAACAACTCCGTGAATCACGACATCATCAGATGCAGCTCGTTGATTCTATAGTTCGTCAGCGTGACATGTACCGTATTTTGTTGTCACAGACAACAGGAGTTGTCATTCCATTACAAGGTGGGTATTTATATGCTATCTTAAAAGATTCCAAGTATGTTAAGGAAATATTTCTGAAAAGTGTATTAGAAAATTGATTTTGCTACCTAAGTAATAACTACTGAATTATGGTTGCTTCGATTTGATTGCCATATTTCATTGAATATAAGATGTCATAAATTCTAAGACACCTATCATTTTATGTAAAACCAAGAAGAAATTCTTCAGTTTAAAAGAAGTACCTCTCAGACCATTGTGGTATTTATTTTGGTTTGTTTAGTTTTAACATTTAATCTGCAAACATTAAAGTATCTTTAATCAAAAAACAAAAACATTGTTAATAGGTGGTTTAGTATATTCCTTGTTTTATAACTCCCATCATCTTAAGATTTCATTTCAAGAAGTCTAGTTTGTTGATTTTAGTAATGCTATCATTAAATAGGCATGTTAGATTAAAGCTAATTTATGAAAGCCAGCAGTGCATCTACAGTCTTTTTACTTTCTAAAAGCTTCAAATTTAGATGATACATCTCTTGTGTCAACTCCAAAACGTGCAAGTACATCACAGACGGTTTCCACTCCTGCTCCAGTACCTGTTATTGAGTCAGCAGAGGCTTTAGAAGCTAAGGCTGCCCTTAAACAGGTAAAGATTCCATCTTTATCTTTGAGTTAGGTTCTTAGAGAACATAATCTCATCTTATAACACTTAATATTTAGTTACAGGAAATTTTTGAGAACTACAAAAAAGAAAAGACAGATAATGAAAAGATACAAAATGAGCAGCTTGAGAAGCTTCAAGAACAAGTTACAGATTTGCGATCGCAAAACACCAAAATTTCTACCCAGCTAGATTTTGCTTCCAAACGGTAAATTCCCTTTTATTCAAAGGCTAATATAGTTTAGATATTATATGTCAAAAAAAAAGTTGCTCTTTTTGACCTCTTAAGTTAAGAATGTTGTGGACAGGGGAAATAAAAGTGGATTAAAATGTCCTTGAATGGACAATTACAAGGTCAAAAGAAATGATAAGGTTTAATTTATAATAGCGTTGCTTTTTTTCTGAACCATGTTTTAGGAATAGAGGTTGAATACTGGTTAATGGTTCCACTGGGAATTGCTCAAGGGGCTTATATAGTAACTTAAAAATTTGAAGTTTAGATTGTTGGTTTTCCTTCCTGAGATTGAAGGGCCTGGGCCTACTGTTTGCTTAGGTTTTAAATTATTTATAACTGCACTAGCAGATGAGAAAAATGGGAGCAAATTTCATTCAGCCTTTCTATTCTAGGTAGAAAAGTGGGCTGTGTAGTTAATTTGGGGGAAATTCACTCTTTTGGTCACTTAAATAATGTAATTTCATTCCATTGATATTTAGCATTAGATTCATTAAATTCTTGTTTAGCAAACTTAACAAAGTAGATTTTTAGAGTATATGGTAGAACAGTGCTTTTGTAGGGATTACTTACAAAAGCATTCAAACCATTTGTTGTGTGTGAGAAAGATGAGCCAGTCTACTTCCATATTTACAGCCTCAGAAACCCTAAGGGTTGCTGCAAGTTGGAATTGAGTCGATGGCAGTGGATTTGATATTTTTGCTTTTATTGTAAAGATTTAGCAGGCAGTTACCCCTATACATATAGCAGTTTCATACTCCCAAATCAGATCCATCTTTTTTGTATGCTAATAACTCCTTAGTCTAAACCTCCAACTAAGATGAAGGATTGCAGAAGTGAGATCACTCCAACTAAGATGAAGAATTGGCAAAAATCTGTCACTGGCATGTCATAAATTTCTTACATTGGGTACTTTGTTGTGATCAAGGATGCATTATCAATACTGCAAATAAAGATTAGTATTTGATAGTATTAACATTACCTTGACTAGGATTAGAAGTTTTTTAAATGTATAAGATTAAAAAATTATTCATCATGAAATATGTACTTATATGGAACTTTAATTTAGCCTCTACATTGAAAATTTAGAAGAAAGAGTAGAAATTTTATGTTACTACACAGGACACTTTTTCATATTAATCACAAAATTGATCATCTGCTGTTGTCTAGTTCTTCAAGGAACTAAGCTGGGATATAGTATTTCAGTTGTTTAAAGAATTATTTTTCTTTTATGTAAGATATGAAATGCTACAAGATAACGTTGAAGGATATCGCCGAGAAATAACATCCCTACATGAGAGAAATCAGAAACTGACTGCAACAACTCAGAAACAGGAACAGATCATCAATACTATGACTCAGGATTTGAGAGGAGCCAATGAAAAGCTAGCTGTTGCAGAAGTGAGATCAGCCCCTCATCTGGCTTGTATATACATTGCTTCTGACATTTCATTTTTAGTTGTTACCATTGGCCCTCTGTATCCATGGGTTCAGCATCCACAGATTCAGCTAAACCAAAGATTGAAAATACTCAGTGTAACAAAAAACAATTGTGTGGTCAAAGCAATCATTCATAGGCTAAGAGGGAGTGTGAAGTGCTATTTACATTGTATTGAATATTATCTAGGGATTATTTAAATTACATGTGGGAGGATGTTTGTAGATTATATGTGAATATGCAAATACTTTGCCATTTTATATAAGGGACGTACCTGATCAACCGGACATTATCTGCAGGCGGGCTGAGTCTTGGACCCAATCTACACACCCCCAAACCAAGGGATGACTGTACTTTATATTTACTGATTGGTGTAACTTAGACATGTGAGAGATTTGTGGATTGCAGCTTTTTATTATATGTTTCCAAATAGTGCATTAATGGCCTAATTGTTTCTGTTAAGATTGAAGAGGGAAAGAAGTTCATTTTTCTTGCTAAAGCATGATTTCCTTACAAATCTTCCATTTCAGAATAAGTCAGTATTTCTATAGTTATAACAAAGGCAAATGAATATTTTATCTATTTTTGTTCATTTTTAATAAAAGACAGTATAAAAATTACTTTAATACTGTATTTCTGAATTTCAACTTAAATATTGAAATAATATTTCTACGTGAATACTGAATTTTGTGATTTTTATATATTAGTTACTTTTAAAGTTCTTTCTTGTATCTTTTTTTAATCATTTTCTGTGAAATAGATAGTTTTTCCTCATTTAACTTATTTGAGGAATTGAAGTTCAGGAGCTAAGTAGTTTGCTCATTTTTGGACAGTGATGCAATTAAGGGTTGGATGAGGCATGAAACTCTTGGTTGAGACATGAAACTAATTCTGTTGACTGTATTTCAATTTTATTATGTTCATTCCCCATTGTAGGGAGTGGACATCAGTATTTGTTTTAACCAATGAATGACTTTTAGGATTGTTTTATATAACTTGTCATAAGTAATATGAAAACTTTGAAGACATTGATAAATTTTAAAGTACTCTCCCAGAGTTCTTGTATTCTTTATGAACAAAAAAATTTAATTTAAAATAGACTAGTCAGCACTTTCAAACAGATATTTAAAAACCAGGCTTGGATTGTAAAACTTGCGTAATAGAACATTATACAGTTAAGACTGTAGTATGGATATGCTTTTTTTTTGTTGTTCACCATTTTAGATTTTTTTTTTTCTTACCTGATTATTGTAAAGTCTGGATTGTTAGAGAAAAGGATACTGTGTGATTGTGGTAATAAGAATTTTTTCCTTTAATCTATTGGTATTCCCAATAATTTTTGCTTCATATTTCAATGTGAAACGAAGAGTTATATTTCTTTATATACTGAAGAGAGATTGTCTCTAATTAGCATTAAGATGTGTGGTAATGAGATAATTGTTTTAATCTTACATTGTATTGTTACATTTGCTGACTTTTTTTTCCCCACCTCTGTTTGCCTGAAGGTAAGAGCGGAAAATTTGAAGAAGGAAAAGGAAATGCTTAAATTGTCAGAAGTCCGTCTTTCTCAGCAGAGGGAGTCTTTATTAGCTGAACAAAGAGGGCAAAACTTGTTGCTAACTAATCTGCAAACAATTCAGGTAATGAAAAAAAGGAATATGTGGAGGAAAAATTATCTAAGTTTAAATAGTTTTATCATTGTATCCTTTAGCAAATTTGTTAACTGTTCCTTTTGTTATATTTTGAGTTTTTAGACATTTTGTTGTTCTGAATAAAAATTAGAAGAGAATTGTTTGAAACCATGCAATTGGCAATTTTTATCGAGTCTATATGTACAGGTTCTTGTATAGCTTAACTAGTTATAACCTTGAGTCTTTGATTTTTATGTTTCTTTAACTCCAAGAATTCTGAGTGACTATTACAATGTTTCTTTTTTCCCCCCTAACAGATAGATGTTTTAACATGAAAAATGCTAACTTTCTTGATAAGTATTCTAGATCTTAATTTTAATCATGTGGAAATGAGTTGTATTCACCTTTAGCCTTTTATTTTATTTGTATTGCTTTGTTCACTTTTTCCTTAAACACAAACACAAATCTTGTGTTGTCTTTAGGGGATTCTAGAGCGATCTGAAACAGAAACCAAACAAAGGCTTAGTAGCCAGATAGAAAAACTGGAGCATGAGATAAGTCATTTAAAGAAGAAGTTGGAAAATGAGGTGGAGCAAAGGCATACACTTACGCGAAATTTAGATGTAAGTCTGTCAGAGTTCTGAATTTCTATTTCATTTATGTGTCTCTATTTCATTAATATAGGTATGGACATACGGTCTCAAGTTAAAATAGTTTGGAGAGGCTTCTTACAAAACTAAATTTTCCATACCTTTTTGTGTGCCTTGTAATTTTGAATTCAGTACCAAGGCATTTGAATGCTAACCACAAGGCTAGCAGTTCAAACCCACGAGCCACTTCTCAGAAGGAAGGTTGGGCATTCTACTTCCGTAGTGATACACCTTGGAAACCCAAGGAGGAGTTGCTGTGAGTCAGATCTGACTCGACAGCTGTGAGTTTATGAATTTTACCTTGTGGGGTGCTGGATATTTTTATATTACAATTCTGGATCTTTGTTCTGGGATGCACCAAAGTTACTTAGAAATGTTTCTCTTCTTTCAAATCTTTCTTTTTATGATTTATTAGGTAGAAACAGAGCAGTGCTCAGTCTGGATTTCATTACTGAGATCAGACTTTCTTGAGACCTGTACTAAATTTCCTATGAATTACAAGTTTTCTAGTCTGACTGCTAACTCCTGAGAACAGACACTATTAAGAACTCGTGAGTGCCAGGCACTGTTCACTTTAATCCCTTTGGATAGTTCTTTTCTTGGTCTGAGATAGTCTCACATGCATGTACTGATCAGTACTCTGCTGAATAATTAAGGGGCATTCTCTGCAGATCTCCAGGGTTCTCTTATCTTTGTACCCTGTCATGTCTAGTATTCTGTTCTATGAACTCAAGCTACTTTAGTCTTTTTGGACTGTCAGATCTGTCTCCTCAGCTCACAGAGGCCAATCATAGGGTTCATCTTGCACTTTGTTTATTTCCTGACTCAGGAATTGGTGTTCTTCATTGTCTAATGTCCAGTATCTTGAAAACCATTTTTTCACATGTTTTGTGTGTTAATGTTTCTTGGTTGTATGAGGTGGAAGGGTAAATTCAGTTACTGTTACTCCATGTTGGCCAGAAGGTTATTTTATTTTTTATTTTGGGTGAAAGTTTACAAAGAAAAATTGGTTTTCCATACAACAATTCATATACATTTTGTGATGTACATTGCAACTCCCATAATTTTAAGAGTCTGTAAGAAAGAAAACTTGAAGCACTAGATACTTAAGAATGTAGATTAATGTTTGTAGGGTTGATTTATTTATTTATTTATTTATTTTGTAGGTTCAACTTTTGGATACAAAGAGACAGCTGGATACTGAGATGAATCTTCATCTTAACACAAAAGAATTACTAAAAAATGCTCAAAAGGAAATTGCTGCATTGAAACAGCACCTCAGTAATATGGAAGCCCAACTTGCTTCTCAGTCCTCACAAAGGACTGGGAAAGGTAAATAATGAAATAGACTGATACTGTATTCTAAATAAAATAAATAACTTTTTTATATTTGTAATACATCCTGTAAGTAAATAAGGCACTCCAGCAGCTCAGTGGTTAAAGCGCTCTGCTGCTAACCAAGAGATTAATGATTTAAACCCACCAGCTACTCCATGGGAGAAAGATGAGGCAGTCCATTTACATAAAGATTGGCAGCTTTAGAAACCCTCTGGGGCAGTTCTGTTCTGTTCCAAAGGGTCTCTTGTGAGTCAGAATCAACTTGACAGCAATGGGTCTTTCGGTTTGGTGGATAATAATAATGGGGGAAAAGGTCACTTTTATTTTATGTATCTTAAAACTCAGTTTTAGACTTAACGTTAATAAAGTTACAGAATTTTTGAGTGTTTTCTGGAAGATTCAAAATGGTTCTGCATGGCACCTGACCAAGGTATGTTCTTAGTTTTCCATTTGTTGAGAGCATTTATTGATACTTTAAAAATATTTTTTAAGGAAAGATTTCCTTTGAACTGTTAAGATTCAAATGTTAAGTATTAACTAAGTCTGTAATGGTAAGGTTAGTTTAAGAGAAATAATTGCTTTCTTGGTGTCTTTTTAGAGCAGTATTCCTGATCTTTCTAAATTATTAAAAAGGATTTATTTGGATTTTGCTTCCTTTTGTGAATACAGAGCAGCCACTTTAAATTTAAAGCATTTGTAGCTAGGTAATGTAATTTTCACATGGTTTCATTTCCCGGTAAGAGAAATAAAAGGATACATATTATAAATATTATACATATAATCAGTATGTTTGGAAGGAAGGTTGGCCAATATACTTCCATAGTGATACCACCTTGGAAACCCAAGGAGGGGTCGTTGTGAGTCAGATCCAACTCAGTGGCAGTGTGTTTGGTTTAGTAAGTATGTTGTGTGGTGCCAAGTAGATTACAACTCATAGCAACCCTTACAGGACAGAGTAGAACTATCCCAGGGGTTTCCAAGACTAATCTTTATGGGAGCAGATCTGTTGGCTTTTTTTCCCTTGGACCTGCTGGGTGGGTTTGAACTGCCAGCATTTTGGTTAGAAGCTTAGTGCTCAACTTTTAGGGCTCCAGGGCTCACCTGAACAAGCATACACATGTATTTATGTGTAATTACATAGTGTGTGTGTGTATGATACATAATTAACCAGTAGTCCTCTCTTTGTGGTATCATACAATAGGAAAATGTCTTTTTAACTTGAAATTTCTTCGTTTTTCCCAGGCATTCTAAAAAGAACAAAAATTGAGCTAAATGATAGAAAAGTTAGTATATTGGAGTAATCAGTAATGTTTAATGGTTAAGTAATAGATTATGAATCATACTCAAGTATCTTCCTCAGTTTATTAAAAATATTTGAAATTCTCTTAAATATTCTCTTCTTAATTTATATAACAACAGATTTGAAATAACTGAATTTTTTTGAGGATGTAATATAAAGCAGAAATGTTCGTTAGTTTTTATTTTGGTGTTCAACATGAATTGAAATATACAGTCTAGATAGTTAAATATACTTTAACCTTGCTCTTAATTTCACAGTGTCTTTGATAACTATCTCTATATCGTTTAACATGCTAATTTTAATAGACCTACTTCATTTTTAGGCCAGCCTAGTGACAAAGAAGATGTGGATGAGCTTCGGAGTCAGCTAAGGCAAACAGAAGAACAGGTGAATGATTTGAAGGAGAGACTCAAAACAAGTACTAGTAATGTGGAACAGTATCGAGCAATGGTTACTAGTTTAGAAGAATCCCTCAACAAGGAAAAACAGGTATGTATACTTCTGAATTCACTGTGAACACATCTATTAATCTTGCCCCACCCCCATTAGGAGTTTACTATATATAAGGTATTGTGGGAACTGAATTGGACTATATTATTAACCTTGTCTCTTAAAAGTTCTTTAGTCTAATAATCCAGATGAAAGCACACAAAATTCAAACAAAAGGTGTAGGAATAATTGCTATAGGAAGGGTACAGATTACATGGTGAGGAGAATGACAGGTAGATGAAATTATTTGTCTGGGAATGATGACTTTATAAGAGAGAGAGCATATGTGCAGAGCCTTGAGGGAACGTAACATTTTGATAGTTCATGAATAGTAGAAAGTTATTCTATGTAGTGGGAACCCTCAGTCAAGGAAAAAAGAAGATGAATATAGTTTGACTAGTGTGCTGAATTTCTGAGGTGAAAAAGTGAGAGATACAATTTAAAAAGTAGTTGACAAACAAATGTGAAAGACTTTGAGTGTCATATTCTGTAGGTTTATTAAGAGCCATTGAAAATCTTTTAATCAGAATCATAACCAGAACTAATTTTATTTAGCTTTCTAAATAGAATTAGTGTGGTCGATTAGAAGATTCAGAGTTTATTTTGGAGACTAGCTGTAGTCTAAGGCCACAGTTTTTGAAGATTTTTTTTTGCAGTTGGCACCAGTGGAAATAAAAATACTATGAGAAAGAAATCTTTCGGTGGTAGAATAGATTTGGTTTGTGAATGTGAGGATTGAAGAAGAAATGAAAAGACTGGAAATTACATTTCAAAAGAGAAGAATGGACAGTAGCCAAATTGAGAGCAAAATTGTACTTAAATTTTTGAATTTTATTTTTGCTTTGTTTTTGAGCCAACTAATCAGTATATGATGGATTTTGTTGTTGTTAATAAAGCAAATGTTAACTTCAGTGCTGCTTCTCAAATTTAATTTAGATTTGGAGATATTTAGAATTATATAATTATAAATTTTTCTGTCCTATTGTTTGCATGATGTGAAGGTGACAGAAGAAGTACGTAAGAATATTGAAGTTCGTTTAAAAGAGTCAGCTGAGTTTCAGACACAGTTGGAAAAGAAGTTGATGGAAGTAGAGAAAGAAAAACAAGAACTCCAGGATGACAAGAGAAAAGCCATAGAGAGCATGGAACAACAGGTAAATTAGGTTCTTAACCATATTAATCTTCTTGGTGTGAGGATTTGAATTATTCTGACTAACTCACTAGGTCACCACTTAGTTTATCTCAATAAATACTCATTGAACACGTAATCAAGAGTTTTTAGCTTTAGGTGTTACTCCTTAATCATTTCCTTTTGAAATTTTCAAACTACTTTATGGTAGTAGGTATCCAGTACTTTTTTTCCTAGAAGCTTTTGCCTGAGACTTACCTTTTGCAAAATTAGTAGGAAGTGGCATAGAGCTGTAAAACTTACATGGTTGATTAGGTTATGACTATTTTAAATTTAATCAGCACTCCTTTGGACTGTGTTTTTAAAAATCTAGCTTCAGGATTTTTAAAGTAAGTTTGCAGTTAACACTGGTTTTAATGTTCTTTTTATTTAGCTGTCTGAGTTAAAGAAAACACTTTCTAGTGTTCAGAATGAAGTACAAGAAGCTCTTCAGAGAGCAAGTACAGCTTTGAGTAATGAACAGCAAGCCAGACGTGACTGTCAGGAACAAGTAAGTGTTACTCTTACAATCAGTTATTGAGAAATGAGCTTTGATCTTAAACAGTTCTTGGAATACATCAATGCATTTTGGGGACTGGGGGCCCCTTACAAAATGCAAGATTATTTCTGTTTTCATAGAACTTGGCCTAACATAAGTTGAAACACATAGATGAAGGCTAAAAGTAAATGGTACAGTATCTCCTAACAAATCAGTCTTGGCAAGTAGGGAAAAAAAGGTAGATGGAATAGTCAAAGGTATTACTCTGCAACAACAGGGAGCTCTTGATAAGATCATTTGTTAATGTATTGCTGAGTTTACGGATTTCCTAGCCACACCACTTCAAAAAACTAAAATTACATAATTTTTCACAAAGCAATGTTATTGAAGATGAGAAAACTATAGCTATCTATGCACAATGCCATAGATGACTAGTTCACTCATCGTCGTGTTGAATGACAAGAGTCAGTTCCAGAAAGACTATGCACTGCTTTCTCTGAAGTTTTGAAAAAGGATCACATTATGATATTTAAGTATGAGTTTACACATGCGTATAAGGAGCTCTGGTGACATAGTGCCTAAGGCATTTGACTACTAACCAAAAGGTTGGTGGTACAGACCCACCAGCCACTCTATGGAAGGAATACTAGGCACCCTACTTCTGTAAAGATTTACCACCTCGGAAACCCAAAGGGTGTCACTGTCAGTCAGCATTGACTCAGTGGCAGTGAATTTCGTGTTTTTTTTAAAATACACATGCATACCCACACATTTGTATGTGATGAAACTTTACATTTTCTTAGGAATAGAAAAATGATAAAATTATTTGAAACAGTGGCAATTATTGAAATGTAGGTTCAAAAATGAATATATGTAAGGATATTGGAAAAGTTCTAATTTTTTGAGGGATACATTGATGGCTGTTCATTTGATTACTATTATTATTTACATATATGTAACGTTATGTATTGTATCAAATATTACATTCAAAATGGAATATAAAGGAAAATACTTCAAGGGCAAATTAGACAAAAATGAGTTATTCTTGACTTATTGCCAAACAGCATAACAGGAGAAATTAAAATCAAAGAATATATCCATAACTCAATATTCAAATGATTTTCATTTCCTTGTATTCTCTTTAAGTTCTTATGTTTATATGTAGGGTATATGTTTATATATGTTATATTCAGAATTATTACTGTATGTATTTTATTTTGCATGTGTTCTATTTAGCTTTCTATTTCATAAAGTTTGTTGAGAGTTTCTACTTAGTTTTCATAAGTTTCAACTTTGAACAGTTCTTTGATATTCTTGAAAAGTACTGACTACCTTTGTAGATTTTAATCTTTTATGACGATGAAGGAATGATCTTTCGCAGGCTAAAATAGCTGTGGAAGCTCAAAATAAATATGAAAGAGAATTGATGCTACATGCTGCTGATGTTGAAGCTTTACAAGCTGCCAAGGAACAGGTTTCAAAAATGGCATCAGTCCGTCAGCATTTGGAAGAAACAACCCAGAAAGCAGAATCACAGTTGTTGGAGTGTAAAGCATCTTGGGAGGAGAGAGAGAGAGTGTTAAAGGTATTGCTGTAGATCATAATATAATGTTCTAGGGAATTAGAAGGTTTTCTTTAGGTTTGTTTGTTTGTTTTTTTAACGTATATTGGAAAATCTGCTATTATGATAGACTCTTGGCTTATAGGATGAAGTTTCCAAGTGTGTGTCTCGTTGTGAAGATCTAGAGAAACAAAACAGATTACTTCATGATCAAATTGAAAAGTTAAGTGACAAGGTAGTTGCCTCTATGAAGGAAGGTATACAAGGTCCATTGAATATATCTCTCAGTGAAGAAGGAAAATCTGAAGAACAAATTTTAGAAATTCTCAGGTAAATCTAATATATTCTCTTATTTTAATTTTTATTGTGATTTGGGTACAAGTTTACAGAACAAGTTCATTTTCTGTACAGCATTTCACATACATTTTGTTTCATGACACTGACTATAATTCCCCACAATGTAACAGCTCTCATCCTACTTCTTTCCCGTAGTTACCTCTTCCCTAAGTCCTTCCCTCCCATGCATTCCCACCCCCTGAGCTAGCTCCCTGTGCAAACACTGCCCTGCTGTATGGGATAAATCTAATATATTCAAACCTCTTTTATACAGCTATACAATGAAACTACAAATGCATAAATTAGAAGAGATTATACATTGTTTGGGAATACCATCATTCTGTCTCTTACTAGTCAAAAAACCTACCACCACTAAATTAGTGGCCACTTTCGACATTTAGACACATGCTGATTTAAACAAATGACTTCAACTTGAATCTGGTAGAGCTTGAGTCATTTTCCATTGAAAAACTAAATGCTTTTTTTAATTATTTTTATTTTAAGAGCTTGTTTTACATTCAATGTCATGCATAAGTTTAGTTTCATTCCCCATTCACAATGTCCAACCCTAACCCAGTCTCCTCCCCTCCCTACCCTGCAAGCCTCCCCCTGTGCCCCCATAATTATGCACTCCTGTTTATCCTGCATTTCCTCAGTTTGAATGTTGGTCCTCTGGTGTCCCATGGTCTATTGCTCTAGGGATGTATTGCCATAGAGTATGTGGGTGCGTCATCCTGGGTTGAGTGGTCTGCATGTACGTCTTGTTAACTATTAGACTGAGAGCCCTCCTCTGGGGGTGAGAAAAGCTAAATGCTTTTCACATCTCTTTAAAGATACACATCTAAAGTTACTGTCTATAATAAAAAGTAGAATTATCTCCCATTACATATTAATTGAAACATTACTATTTGTGGAAATAGTAAAATGAGTGATTTTTTGTCATCTTAAAAATTATGTAAATTTTGATTATTGTTGGCATTTTTTTATTCAAATAAAATCTTACACTTATATTTCTGTAGATTTATACGGCGAGAAAAAGAAATTGCTGAAACTAGATTTGAGGTGGCACAGGTTGAGAGTCTGCGTTACCGACAAAGAGTTGAACTTTTAGAAAGAGAGCTTCAGGAACTGCAGGATAGTCTAAATGCTGAAAGGGAAAAAGTCCAGGTAAGCTTTAAGAAAGCAATTTTTAAATTGAAAGAGAAGACCCCATTTAAGTTTCTTGTTGTTGTTTGTTGTTATGTGCCGTCGAGTCGGCCCCGACTCATAGCGACCCCTCCTTGGGTTTCCGAGGCAGTATCACTACGGAAGTAGGATTGCCCAACCTTCCTTCCAAGGAGTGACTGGTGGGTTTGAACCGCCAGCCTTCTGGTTAGCAGTCAAGTGCTTTAGCCACTATGCTACCAGAGCTCCTTAGTAACATTTAATTTGAAAAATTTAAATACTAATACAGTATAATAGGTAATAGTGAAGACTCTGTAACTAGACTACACAATTTCGAATTCCAGCTTACACCATTAGCAGTCTGCTCTTGGATAAACTGTTTAGCTTCTCTGTGATTTTTTATTTTTCCTCCTTTTTACTACTAGCATAATAATAGTGAGGATAAAGTAGTTAGTGTATAGAAATATTTAGAATCATGCTCAGGACAGAGTGCTAAATACATTTCAGATACCTTAGTTTATTACTACAGTTGTTATATATACATTGGGGTAGTAATTCTAAGGAGCTCTGGTAGCATAGTGCCTAAGGCACTTGACTGCTAACCAGAAGTCTGGAGATTCAAACCCGTCAGCCACTCCTCGGAAGGAAGGTTGGGCAATCTACTTCTGTAGTGATACCACCTCGGAAACCCAAGGAGGGTTCGCTATGAGTCAGGCCCGACCCAACAGCAAATAACAACAACAGCAGTAATTCTAGGATAAAATAGTAGGTTGAAACTGCTACAAGCCCGTAAAGAGCAAAATATAGTTAAAATTAAAACCCAAAGAAAGAAAATGAAGATGCTTTAGTGACATAAGGAACTCTTGTGGTGCAATGCCTAAGGCATTTGACTGCCAACCAAAAGTTTGACAATTCAAACCCACCAGCTGCTCTGCAGAAGGAAGATGGGGCAGTCTACTTCCATAAAGATTTACTGCTTTAGAAACCCAGCGGGGGTCATTCTGTGTTGGAATCGACTTGATGGCAGGGAGTTTGGGGTGGTTTTACTTTGTTTTGCTTTCAGTGGAATGAATGGTCACAACACAGGCTCAACTCAGTAACCCATGCTAGCACCCAACATACACCCCATAACTGGAGGGAAGGGCAATAACAGCATAAATCATTGTTCTTTTAACTGAGGGTAGTTGAAATGATAGCTAAGGAAAACATATTGCAACAAGGTTAAATGAATAATTGGATTTATATTTTCTGACAGAAATTGAAAGTTCTAAAATTACATTCTGTTGAGGAAACAATCCAAATTCAAATGTATCTTCTCATGGAAATAATAAAAAGACCCTCTTATTCAGTAAAGTTAACATTACCAGTTGGGGGAGAGGCAAAATCAAGATTTCTAACAAAGATTGCTGGGCACATGAGGTAGGTGGGTGTTTGGAGTGCCAGAGGCAGGCCAGGCAAGTGAGCCGGGCGTACAAAGCTGGCGGGTGTTTGGAGCACCAAGGGCAGGCTGGGTAAGTGAGCTGGGTGTGGAGGGCAAGCGGGTGATTGGCATACCAGAGGTTGGCCAGGCAAGCAAGCCAGGCACAGTGAGGGGGTGGACAGGTTTCAGCAGAACTTACAGAGACTAAGATTCAGAAGAAGGAAGAGGCCTTCCACTTATCAAAGAGTTGGCCAGGGAAAACCTTATGAATAGCAGTGAAACACTGCCTGATACGTTGCTGGAAACTTTATGAATAGCCCTGAAATGTTGTCCGATACGATGCCAGTAGATGAGCCCCTCAGGTCAGAAGGCACTCAAAATATAACTGTGGAAGAGCTACCTCTTCAGAGTAGATCCAACCTTAATGATGTGGATAGAGTACAGCTTTTGGGACCTCCATGACTGCTGTGGTACAACTCAAAATGAGAAGAAATAGCTGCAAATACCCATTAACACTCGGAATGTGGAAGGTACGAAGTATGAATCTGGGAAAATTGTAAGTTGTCAAAAATGAAATGGAATGCATAAAGATCAATATCCTAGGCATTAGTGAGCTGAAATGGATGGTTTTGGCCATTTTGAATCAGACAGTCATATGATCTACTATATCAGAAATGACAGATTGAAGAGGAATGGCATGGCATTCGTCATCACAAAGAACATAACAAATTTATCCTGAACTACAGTGCTGTCACTGATAGAATAATACCCATATGCTTACAAGGAAGACTAGTTACTACTCCTATTATTCAAATTTACGTACCAGCCACCAAAGCTGAAGATGAGGAAATTGAAGATTTTTATCAATTTCTGCAGTCTGAAATGGACCAAACATGCAGTGAAGACATGTTAATTATCACTGGTAATTGGATGCAGAAGTTGGAAACGGAAGAATCACTGGTAGTTGGAAAATAGGGCCTCAGTGATAAAAACAACCCTGGAGATTACATGATACAGAATTTTGCAAGACTAGTGACTTACTCGTTGTTGTTTTGTGCCGTGGAGTCAGCCCCAACTCATAGCGACCCCTCCTTGGGTTTCCGAGGCAGTATTACTATAGAAGTAGATTGCCCAACTTTCCTTCCGAGGAGTGGCTGGTGGGTTTGAACCGCCAACCTTCTGGTTAGCAGTCAAGTGCCTTAGGCACTATGCTACCAGAGCTCCTTACTAGTACCTTTTTTCAGCAACACAAAATGGCGGCCATACATGTGGACTTCACCAGAAGGAGTACACAGGAATCTGAGTGACTACATCTGTGGGAAGAGGTAATGGAGAAGCTCTGTATCTTCAGCCAAAACAAGACTAGGAGCTGATTGTGGAACAGACCATCAACTGCTCATTTCCAAGTTCAAGTTGAAGCTGAAGACAATTAAAACTAGTCCACGAGAGTGAAAATATGACCTTGATTATTTATATTCCTCCTGAATTTATAGAACATCTAAAGAATAGATTTGATGCTTTGAACACCACAGACCAAAAATCAGAGGAATCGTGGGACAACATCAGAACATCATCCATGAAGAAAGTAAGAGGTCGTTAAAAAGACAAGAAAGGAAGAAAAGACCAAAATGGATGTCAGAAGAGACTCTGAAACTTGCCTTTGAGCAGAGAGTAGCCAAAGCAATTGGAAGAAATGACAAGATAAGAGAGCTGAAAAGAAGTTTCCAAAGAGCAGCTCGAGAAGACAGTTAATTATTTAATGAAAAGTGCAAAAACCTGGAGTTAGAAAACCAAAAGGGAAAAACACAGCATTTCTCAAGCTGAAAGAAGTGAGGAAAAAATTTCAACTTGGAGTTGCAGTATTGAGAGATTCTGTGGGCAATATATTAAATTATGCAGGAAACATCAAAGGAAAATGGAAGGAATACACAGAGTCACTGTACCAGAAAGAATGGGTCAATGTTCATCCATTTCAGTGGCATATGATCAAGAACCAGTGGTATTAAACGAAGAAGTCGAAGCTGAACTGAAGGAATTGGTGAAGAAGAATGCTCCAGGAATTGACAGAATCGGTTTCAACAACAGATGCTGTGCTGGAGGCACTCACTTCGTTATGCCAAGAGATTTGAAAGACAGCTACCTGGCCATTTGTCTGGAAGAGATCCCTATTTGTACCCATTCCAAAGAAGGGTGATCCCACAGCATGTGGAAATTATTGATACCACATTTAAGTAAAATCTTACTGAACATAATTCAGAAATGGTTGCAGTAGTGTATTGACAGAGTACTTCCAGAAATGCAAGCTGGATTCAGAAGAGGATGTGGAACAAGGGATATCATTACTGATGTCAGATGCATCTTAGCTGAAAGCACAGAATACCAGAAAGATGTTTATTTATGTTTTATTGGCTATCCAAAAGCATTTGATCATGTGGATCATAACAAATTATGTATAACATTGAAAAGAATGGGAATTACAGAACACTTGATTGTTCTCATGAGGAACTTGTATATAGACCAGGAGGAGGCTATCATTCAAACAGAACAAGGGGATACTGCATGATTGAAAATCAAGAAGGGAGTGCATGAGGGTTGTATCCTTTCACCATTCTTATTCAGTTTGTCCGCTGAGTAAATAATCTAAGGAGCTGGACTGTATGAAGAAGAACATGGCAACAGGATTGGAGGAAGACCCGTTAACAACTTGCGATACGCAGGTGACATAACTTTGCTTGCTGAAAGTGAGGATGACTTGAGGCACTTACTGATGAAGATTAAAGACTATAGTCGGCAGTATGGATTATATACCTCAGTATAAAGAAAACAAAAATCCTTACAACTGGTCCAGTAAACAACTTCACGATGGATGGAGAAAAGATTGAAGTTACCAAGGACTTCTTATTTCTTAGTTCTACAATCAACACCGGTGAAAGCAACAGTCAAGACATCAGGCAATGTATTGCATTGGGCAGATCTGCTGCAAAAGACCTCTTTAAAATGATGAACAGTAGCGATGTCTCCTCGAAGACCAAGGTATGCCAAATCCAAGCCATGGTATTTTCATTTGCCTCATATGCATGTGAGAGCTGCACAGTGAATAAGGAAGACAGAAGAAGAGTTGATGCTTTTGAGTTGTGGTGTTGAAGAAGAGTGCTGAGAGTACCATGGACTGCTAAAAGAACTAACAAATCTGTTATCAAAGAAGTGTAGCCAGAATGCACCTTGGAAGTGAAAATGGCCAAACTTCATCTCACCTACTTTGGTCATACTATCAGAAGAGACCTTTCTCTGGAGAGGAATATTATGCTTGGTAAAGTGGAGAGTCAACGAAAAAGGGGAAGGCCCTCAACAAGATGCATTAACACATTGGCTGCATCGGTGGGCTCCTGTATAACAGGGATCAGGCTGGCACAGGATTGGGCAGTGTTTTGTTCTGTTGTACATAAGGTCACTGTGAGACAGAGACAACTTGACGGCACCTAACAACAACAAAGATTGCATATTCTTTTATTCTCTTCAGTTTTATTTGCTGTTTGTCCAGACTGTAGAAAAGCAAATACTACTAGAAAATGCATAGCCTATAAAAGTTCGAAGGAAAACACCAATTTTTAGGTACAGTAAAAAGAGAGTGAAGAAGTAATCTACTTATATAAAAAACTAATAAAATGTCTGCTGAGGCATGAACTGTATAGCATGGCAGTCTTGAAATGTACTAAAATATTTTTTAAAAAGTAGGAAGAACATAATATTATGTACATAAAGGATAGTAATATCCAGTGAAAAGAAAAAAAGTTCTTTACATTTGAACAAATACTGAGTAAAATTTCTCAAAACTAAAATGATGAAACAGCAAAATGAAAAAGAATTTCTGAACAACAGAGAACCAAAATAATAAGCATGTCAGAACAATAAATGCATTGCAACGAGGAAAATAATAGATACAGAAAGGTTAAGTAGAGACTTGGAAAGGTGTTTTTATGTAATACTGATAGTATTTGTAGAATATTGTCTTATTTATCTAGTGTGGTATAACAGAAATAACCACAAAAGAGTGGCTTTTAACATTTATTTTCTCACAGTTTGGGGAACTAAAAGTCCAGTTCAGACGTGGACTCTATGGAAGGCTTTCTGTCTTTTGGCTCTTGAGGAAGGTCCTTATTCCTTATTGTTTATTCCATTCCTTGTATCTGAAAAGACATTTGCACAAGATGTACCCTGTAGTATTCGTATCTCATTAACATAAAGATAACCCATTCCCAAATAGGTTATAACCACAGGCATAGAGGCTACGATTTATAACACAAATTTTTGAGGGACACAATTCAGTTCATAACAGATAGGTCTAATCTCTTTACCGTCATCTTTGTAATTTCTTACATTGTTTTAAATCTTTGTAGTTATAATTAGCATGTGTCATAGAAAAGTAAACATGTAAACCTTCAGCAGTTTTAGTTTTAAAAGTTTAAATTAAATCCTTTCTACTTTATTGGTAGGATGGATTAGAAATGTTTTCTCCTTAGCTGTTATATCCTGGTAGAGGAAGGTAGCCCTTCATTTCAACCACCTATTATTAGATACCAGCTACTCCTCAGAAGGAAGGTTGGGCAGTCTACTTCTGTAGTGATACCACCTCAGAAACCCAAGGAGGGGTCCCTATGATTGGATCTGACTCAACAGCAGTGTGTTTGGTTTGATTTATTATTAGATAATGGTGTAAATATATGTTGTAATTTTCAGGTAACTGCAAAAACAATGGCCCAGCATGAAGAACTGATGAAGAAAACAGAAACAATGAATGTAGTTATGGAGACCAATAAAATGCTAAGAGAAGAAAAGGAAAGGCTAGAACAGGATCTACAGCAGATGCAAGCAAAGGTTTGTAACTTAGTAGGAGCTCTGGTAGCATAGTGCCTAAGGCACTTGACTGCTAACCAGAAGGCTGGTGTTTCAAACCCACCAGCCACTCCTTGGAAGGAAGGTTGGGCAAT
>NW_006921960.1:3195667-3212255 GCF_000298275.1 Orycteropus afer afer
TCTGGTTAGCAGGCAAGTGTCTTAGCCACTATGCTACAGATGAAAAACATGAAGAACTAGTAAAATAAGGAGCTCTGGTAGTATAGCAGTTAATGTTTTGGGCAGCTAACCAAAAGGTCAGCGGTTTGAGCCCATCAGCTGCTCCTTTGAAGAAAAATGAGGAAGTCTGCTTCCTTAAAGATTTTATAGCCTCACAAAGCCAGTGGGGGTCACTATGAGTCAAAATCAATTCAGTAGCAGTGAGTTTGGAGTTTGGAATGAAAATTATTACATGTTTACTAATATGTTAATGTATGTATGTGACATGTTAAATCTATAACTCATTTTTCACCTTTTTTTATTATGTAGGTACATAGGTATTTTTAACAGACTTTATTTTTTAGAGCTGTTTTAAGTTTACAAGAAAATTGTGCAGAAAGTACAAAGCGCTCTTGCTAAGTACTAGTTACATGACTTATAAGAGTGTCATAGTCTCTCTAATCTATTTCTCATTTGTAAAAGAGAATATCATGACACTGTCTATGTTACAAAGTTAAATAATAAATATAAAACTTTACAACTAGAAATTGCTCCAAGATAGTAGCCATTTTTGTTTGAATTAGAGCCTTTGTATTGCTTTTCTTATTACACAAGCATTCTGAAAAATCCAAGAAAGATACCTGCCAAAATCTAGAGGTATTCTGTTACACTGTGTGGCCTTCTTTCTTGGGAGCTCTGGTGGCATAGTGCCTAAGGCATTTGACTGCTAACCAGAAAGCTGGCTGTTCAAACCCACCAGCCACTCCTCAGAAGGAAGACTGGGCATTCTGCTTCTGTGTAGGTACTGCCTCAGAAACCCAAGGAGGGGTTGCTATGAGTTGAAGTTGATTTGAGGGCATTGAGGGTGAGGGGGGCCTTCTTTCCTAGTTAATTGAATCAGGTTTAGATTTACTTTCGTATTTTAATGTGTTACAGACTTTTTTTACTTTTAACTAGCTTTCTAATTAACGAAATTTGGTACTTAATATTAAAAGCTTTAAATTTTTTGGATCCCTTTATTTGGCCCCATCATAACTAATCTGGAATGTTTGTTCACAGCTATCAAAAAATGATGACCAGTTGACATTGATTTTTTTTTCACTTCCACATTGGCTAGGCTTTGCAGCTAAACAAACATTAAAGCTTTCATCTTAGTATCTTGTAATTTGGTACTTGACCATTACACTTGCAGGATACCTGATGTAGACATACTTAGATATTCTGCCATTTTATTCTAATATATTTATGTCATAAAACCTAAAAAAAACCATCTTACGCATTTTTGGCTTTCTAGCATCTGGTAAGCCAACAAAAAGATCCAGATACCGAAGAATATCGGAAGCTCCTTTCTGAAAAGGAAGTTCACACCAAGCGTATTCAACAGTTGACTGAAGAAATTGGAAAACTTAAAGCTGAAATTGCAAGGTGTGTGGAAAGAAGCCTTAAATTGTATATAATAAATGAAATCTTAAAGCTTTTTCTACTCTTTATATGACTCCCAAAGTGCTACCTGATTCTGGAAAGCATGAAAAATTTTGGAGCCCTACATGTACTCTTTACTTTGAGTTTCTTACAGAGCCAAGCAAGCAGTGATGCATGCATTGTTACACCTTCATAGGAATTGTTACTGTTTTTAAACTTACACAGGTTGTGTAAGTGTAAAGCTAAATTATTTTCTAAGAAGCAAAGTATTTTGGAAATACGTTTTTCTGTTATTTTTCTTTTTGTTGGCATATTCATGAATCTATTTTGAACACTTTTAATAAAGAAATTATTAAGATAAAAATTGAAAAAAAAAATTAACAGCTAAGTGTCCCTTTAAAAATAAGAAATTAAATATTTAATGTTTCTGTTTTGTCTATTTTTTTAAGCTTTAGTGTCATTTTTTATCATGGCTTTTATTTATATAGTGTTTTACAGCAGACAGATTATTGTCATATATAGTGCCATACTTTTTGTATAACAGGAGTCTGGTATGTAAAGTAGTAGAGAAATTATTCCTTAATCTTAAAAGATGAGGAAGCTAAGATTTTAAAAGCTTGACTACCCAGTGTTATAGAGTTAGTCATTGTTAAACTGTACACTTAATTCAGATTATCTGATTTCAGATTCAGTTCATGATGTGTAAAGGGGTTAGTGAACTATATAGCCTTCAGGCCAAATCTGGCCCATGGCTTGGTTTTGTACAGCTTGTAAACTGAAAATGATCTTTAAGGATTGTAAAAAAGAACAAAATTAAGCAATAAAATCTATATGTAGTCTACAAAGCCTGACATACTTGCTGTGTCTGGCCCTTTACAGAAAAAGTTTGGCAAACACTAGATGTGATGATAGAGGGAGCTCTGGTAGCATAGTGGCTAAGGCACTTGACTGCTAACCAGAAGGCTGGCGGTTCAAATCCACCAGCCACTCCTCGGAAGGAAGATGGGGCAATCTACTCCCGTAGTGATACTGCCTCAGAAACCCAAGGAGGTGTCGCTATGAGTCGGGTCCAACTCGACAGCATATAACAACAACAACAACAAATGTGATAGAAAGAGTTTAGGTTTTGCTATCAAGCATATGTGGCTTAAAATTTGGGTACTACCACTTGATGCCTTTGTAAAATTAACCACTTGTAGCTCAGTTTTTCTAACCTGCAAAACATTTCTATATGCCTGTGGAATAAATAAGATCTTTCTAAAAGACTATGAATTCATAAATAGCAAAATTATTATTAGAAATATTTTAATTTTTTTTTAATTGAAAAAATATTATTAAAGTAGCCCAGTATAAACTTAAATTGAGATATTTTAAAAATTAAAAAATATCTTATAGTCATCCCCTTTCTGCTCCCCCTCCTTTTTTGTTTTTAAAGAGCAAATGCATCTTTGACTAACAACCAGAACTTAATCCAGAGTCTAAGAGAAGATTTAAATAAAGTAAGAACTGAAAAGGAAAACATCCAGAAGGACTTGGATGCTAAAATAGTTGATATCCAAGAAAAAGTCAAAACTATTACTCAAGTCAAGAAAATTGGACGTAGGTACAAGACTCAATATGAAGAACTTAAAGCACAACAGGATAAGGTATTTTGAGGAAATCTTCTTTCAAAAAAATGATTAGAATGAATCTTCTAAAAATCATAGTTTCTCACAGTTTTGAGTGTTAATTTTTTTCATTCTAAACTCGAGAGTAAACTTACCTAATATCATTTGATTTAAGATTAGCCTTTTAATATATCCCAGAGGACATTATAAACTCAAAGAAATTTTGGTAAAATCTAGATACTTTTAGTCTTGTTGCCTAATTTCAAATACTTTTCCTCTTACGAAGCTATGTTTTAATTGATTGTTAATTAGAATTGTATATATCAAAAATGATAGTTCTTTACAATTCATTAGACTTCGTTTTAATTTTAAATAAGTTGTTTATGTTAACCACTCATTACAAAGAATAACAAAATCCTTATTATATTTTAAATCTAAAGATTATTTTTTTCTTTTTAGTTTCCAAAGGTAAAAGTAGTGGCTTATTTACATATTAATTACATGTTCAACAAAAAAATATCTACAGAGAAAAATTCAAATGTCCTGCCAGTACGTCAGTGTTGTTAGCACCTTAGTATATTTTTCTTTACAAATGAGCAGTTATGTTCTACCATAAAAATGAAATCATTTGTATGTGCTTTTTTATAGGCTGCTTTTTCACTTGCTTCATTATTGTGAAAATAATATTCCTATGTCAAACATTCACTTGTAGTGCATCATCATTTTGATCAGCTCATTAAGTCCCACTTTTATGGGAAGAAAAACATGACTTATTTATTTAACTAATTCCCTATTTTGAGGCATTAAAATTGCTCCAGAGCAAATTTATTTATGCATATGCTTAAAAATATATTTCTTATGTCTTTAGATGAACTTCTGGAGGTGTAATTATTGAATATGTTACTACTTTTTGTCATCATAGGTCATGGAGACCTCAGCTCAGTCTTCTGGAGACCATCAGGAACAGCATGTCTCAGTCCAGGAAATGCAGGAGCTCAAAGAAACCCTCAGCCAAGCTGAAACAAAGTCAAAATCACTGGAGGGTCAAGTAGATAGTCTTCAGAAGGTATGAATGTCAGAGCAGTGACAGGAGTTCTGCCCCTAATTCTTTCCTTTTTGTGTACCTAGAGAGCCTAAGTGTTAAACACTGCCAATATTTTATTTATTATATGGAAATGTATAAATTTTACCCTTTTTACTTGGAATGGCTTATTATGTAAATAGTATCTAATCCGCCTCAGATCAGCCTTTGTGGTACAGTTGTTAAGTGACCAAATTTGGTGGTTCAACCCCACCAGCAGCTCTATAAGAGAAAAGATCTGGTAATCTGTTCCCATAAACATTTACAGGCTGGGAGACCCTATGGGACAGTTCTACTCTGTCATAAAGAGTTGCTTTGAGTCAGAATTGACTAGATGGCACACAACCACTATCATCCTCAAATGTCTACTTTCTTGTTTTGGCCACCATTTTTAGACTTACGTTTTTATTTAATCTAAAAAAGCAGATTTAAGAAGTAGTACATTTTAAGTCTGTAGAACATACATCTTACATTATTTGATTGAATTATATGATGAATGTTTTGGCTTCTTTTAAAAGACATTATCTGAAAAAGAGATGGAAGCAAGAAATCTCCAAGAACAAACTGTGCAACTACAGTCTGAACTTTCACGACTTCGTCAGGATCTCCAAGATAGAACCACACAGGAGGAGCAGCTCAGACAGCAGATTACTGAAAAGGAAGAAAAAACAAGAAAGGCTATTGTAGCAGCAAAATCAAAAATTGCACACTTAGCTGGTAAATTTTTGTATACTTTAAGGTTTGAACTTGATAGTAAAGTTGGTTATTTTATATAGATTTAAAATTAATGGAAAAGATAAAAGTACTATAAAGTCATTGTTTTGTTTTAAATATGAATTAGATACAAATTTAGAACCGTCTTAATTTTCAAGAGATGAGTATGTCCTTTATTTATGAAGGTTTTTTTTTTTTTTTAAACAAAATTTATTGTGTTTTTGGTAAAAGTTTACATAACAAACTAAGTTTCCATTTAATAATTACTATACATAAGGAAGGAGCTCTGGTAGCCTAGTGCCTAAGGCACTTGACTGCAAACGAGAAGGCTGGCAGTTCAAACCCACCAGCCATTCCTGGGAAGGAAGGTTGGGCAATCTATTTCCATAGTGATACTGCCTTGGAAACCCAAGGAGGGGTCGCTATGAGTCAGGTTTAACTCGACAGCACATAACAACAACAACATACATAAGGAGCTCTGGGGTGTGCTGCCTAAGGCATTTGACTGCTAACCAGGTTGCTAACCAGCTGCTCTTTGGAAGGAAGATAGGCGATGTGCTTCTGTAAAGATTTACCACCTTGGAAACCCAGAGGAGTCACTGTGAGTCAGAATTGGCTTCATGGCAGTGAATCTTGTTCTCTTTTTTTTTGGTTATACATATTTTCAGGGCACTATAGTGGTATAGTGAGTAAGGTACTTGGCTGCTAACCAGAAGGTCAGTGGTTCAAACCCACCAGCTGCTTCACAGGAAGAAGATGAGGCAGTCTACTTCTGTGAAGATTTGTAGCCTTGGAAACCCAGTAGGAATCACTATGAGTTGGAATCAACTTGATGGCAGTGGGTTTTTCAATACGTAATTTTAGAGACATGGGTTACATTTTTACAATATTTAAACATTCTCATTAATTCTCTTCTGTATGTTTTGATATGGGGAGTATTTTTTAATGGTTGTCTGGTAATAGGGTAGTGAAACCCTTCTTTAGTGATAACCGTTACTCCGTTCTGACACACTTTGAGCCCAGACTATGCTGCCCAGAGGCCTTTTCGTAAACTAGACAGCATTGGATCTTACTAGTCCAGAATTTTTCTGTGCTTCACTTGACTAAGGGCCCTTCTGGCCCTTCAGAGTAGTATGTCAAATTTATAAGGAGCTCTGTGCTGCAAGGTTAGGGCCTACCTGAATTTTGCCTGCCAGTCTGCTTGGTATGTAAATTGCCAAATAAGTTGGGTTTTATTATGAGCATTATTTTAATGACTATAAGATAATATCTCAATAATTTAATTCATACAAAAAAGTTAACTATTTTGAAGTAAATTATTTAAATAATTTGGAGTATATAAATAGGTTATGGGAGCTCTGGTAGCGTAGTGCCTAAGATATTTGACTGCTAACCAGAAGGCTGGCGGTTCAAACCCACCAGCCACTCCTCGGAAGGAAGATGGGGCAATCTACTTCTGTAGTTATACTGCCTTGGAAACCCAAGGAGGGGTCACTATGAGTCGGGGCCAACTCGACGGCACATTAACAGTAACAGCAAATAGATTATGTGAAATGAGAATGTTGCAATTCATATCTTTAATGTTACATTAAAATATTTAAGACCATTTAAAAGGACTTCTGCTTACTATATATAGTTTATGATTATATATAGTTTAGCATTTTGAATTCTTAGGAAAAGTTACACATTTCTTATTGGAGTAAGAAATTAAACTTGATAAGTTTAGAACTTTGCTCGTTGAGAGGTATGTTGTTATTATGTATAATGTGTCAGAATTACTACAGATTTTCAAAGTAGAGTAGTAGAATATGGTATGATCCTTGTGCACCATTTAAGCACATGAATGTTCTTTACTTCCAGTATTTGACTAAAATAATATAATAACATGGTTATCTCCTTAGGTGTAAAAGATCAGCTAACTAAAGAAAATGAGGAACTTAAACAAAGGAATGGAGCCTTAGATCAGCAGAAAGATGAATTGGATGTACGTATGACTGCTCTTAAGTCCCAATATGAAGGTCGAATTAGTCGCTTGGAAAGAGAACTCAGGGAGCATCAAGAGAGACACCTTGAGCAAAGAGATGAGCCTCAAGAACCTACTAATAAGGTGATTAGCTAATTCAGTTAAATAAGTAATCATTTTTTTCTTTGTAAATCTTACCTGAAAGCACCTGGTGTTTTTTAGCAGCTTTTGTCAGAGTTAATTTTGAATAAAATTCAAAGTGTACAGAGAAAATGAACAATACTAAATATTTGTATGGCATTGTTTAGTGGAATCTTGTGGGATTTAGCACATTAATGAATAATTTTTTTGTGTGTAGGTCCCAGAACAGCAGAGACAGATCACATTGAAAACAACTCCAGCTTCTGGTGAAAGAGGAATGTGAGTTTTAGTTCTTTCACAGTCTTTCACCAACTGATAGCCTTTTTTCCTTTCATAGTTCCAGCAAGGATCTCATAATCTTTGGGGATAGAAAGAAATCTATACAATTTAAAAAAATATATTCAAAGAGCTATTTGTTCCTTCCGAACTATGTCATGCAATTGCCAACTTTATTTTTTACCCCCAGAACTCTTGTTTCAGCATACTATACATCATTGGTAAAGCTTTGTGACAGAGTAAACATTGGTCATTTTTTAGTTTCTGATTGGCTTACATCGGAAATAAGTTACTAATGTCCCATGATGTTATAAGATAACAAGTAGAAAGTCTGGGGTGAGGCTTGAGTTTAAAGTGATCCAGTAATTAAATTCTGCATTGTCAGGATGCTTTGTAATTATTTGAAATCCTAAATGCAGGACTTAAGAACATTTCACTCACAGTTCTTAATGTTTAAAATCAAAACTTCTTATTAAAGATTTAAAATATTCATACTCACTGTCTCTTTTAAAAATATACATTTTTTTTAATCTGCCAAGAGTCTACTTGAAGCATTGTTAGGAAAACCAGAATTAATAAGATCTGAACCCGTATTAAGGGGCATACTTTGCTAACTTTGTTTCATGAAATGTGTGCTTTGCTTTTAGTATAATTTATGTACTTTCTAAGCAATATTTGTAGTAATTATTTTCGTGAATCTCTACTCTTGGATTTTCTCCTTTTTAAGTGCCAGCACGTCAGAACCACCAACAGCCAATATTAAGCCAACTCCTGTGGTTTCTACTCCAAGTAAAGTAACAGCTGCAGCTATGGCTGGAAATAAGTCAACACCTAGAGCTAGTATCCGCCCAATGGTTACACCTGCAACTGTTACAAATCCTACTACTACCCCAACAGCTACAGTGATGCCCACTACACAAGTGGAGTCACAAGAAGGTAAGTAAAATAATACAGATCTGATTGGACTGCTGCTTGTTTATATTCGTTACAAAAAGATGACAGTGACTTCAAGGACAAATGATGCTCTCCTTAAAGCTGAAGTCACACATCATAGTAAAAGTGGGTGGTTAATGTTTTGAAATGAGTGCCTCCTAGGATGTGTATTAATGCCATAAATTAACAACCCCCCTTCCTTCCTCCCTCCTACTTCTTTTTTTGTTGTTTTGTTTTATTGTTAAGTTAAATCAAGGGGGAAAATGCACCACTCTTAGTATATGTAATAGGAGCTCTGGTGGCATAGCGGGTAAGGCATTGGCTGTTAAGTAGGAGGTCGACAGATCAAACCCACCAGCTGCTTAATGGGAGGAAGATGAGACAATCTACTTTCATAAAGATTTACAGCTTTGGAAACCAAATAGGGTATACTATGAGCTGATAATGACACGATGGCAGAGGTTTAGTGTATTTATTTAATATAAGGTATTTTTTTTAGGACTGAATTTTTTTTTTTGCTTAGAATGATAGGAAATCCGTGCAAAATTGAAAAACCATGCTGAATCATTGGTTCAGTGTAGCATCACTTTTTCACTGAAGGATCTGACCCTTTCTTCTCTCCATTTGATTACTCATTATAGCAGTTACAACTGTCTTTTACTCCTTTATACACATACCTTTTTATTCATTCCACTAGATTGAGCCCAGGGACAAGTATCATGTTTTTCATTGTTTAATCCCTTTACTCAGTCCTAAAATAGGTGTTCAGCTTTGTTAAATGGATGAACGTATTTCCTTAGATTCTTAACAAAAGTTTGAATTCAGTAAATTATTCAAGTGTTTGGGAGTATATGACATGTATAAACCCACCAGCCACTCCTCGGAAGGAAGGTTGGGCAATCCTACTTCTGTAGTGATACTGCCTTGGAAACCCAAGGAGGGGTCGCTATGAGTCGGGGCCAACTCGACGGCAAACAACAACAACAACTATTAAAGTACAAAAAATTTTATTTCATCTATATTGAAAAGTTATTATTTAATATATTATCAGTTAAACTGGTCATAAAGTTCATTTTATGATATTTAAAAATAAAATGATGCTTACTAAAAGCATAATTTCGCTATGAGCTTATTAATCTCATTCCTTTTATTTAATCGTAATTTAAATGGAATAAAAGATGCCAAAACCATTTTAGATATCATTTAATTCAACGAAGAATTTATTGCAGGCTACCATACCAGTCACATAGCACAATACAAAAATGCCTAATACATTGTATTTGCCCAGTGTTTTGTCTAATGGATGGTAAGAGATAGGTACACAAGTAACTATACAAAACATGACACATACCATACAGGGTATGGTACAGGGAAGGATAATGCTAACCTTGGTGAGAGTAGAAGACTTAATTATTGTCGTGTATATTTTCGTTTAAAAAATTACTTGGTTCTTTGTAAAGCTATTAGAAATGAAACCCTTTTTTATGGTTTTTTAAACATAATTATTTTTCAGCTATGCAGTCAGAAGGTCCTGTGGAACATGTTCCAGTTTTTGGAAGCACAAGTGGATCTGTTCGTTCTACTAGTCCTAATGTCCAGCCTTCTATCTCTCAACCCATTTTAACTGTTCAGCAGCAAACACAGGCTACAGCTTTTGTACAACCCACTCAACAGAGTCATCCTCAGATTGAGCCTGCAAATCAAGAGCTGTCCCCAAACATAGTAGAAGTTGTTCAGAGTTCACCAATTGAGCGGCCTTCTACTTCCACAGCAGTATTTGGCACTGGTAAGATTAATTTTAAATGAAGTTTTCATAGACTTGTGCATTGTAGACTTGTGCATAGTATAGTTTTTTTAATCTAATACATAAGGAGCTCTGGTAGCGTAGTGCGTAAGGCATTTGACTGCTAACCAGAGGGCTGGCGGTTCACACCCACCAGCCACTCGGAAGGAAGGTTGGGCAATCTACTTCCATAGCGATAATGCCTCAGAAACCCAAGGAGGGGTCGCTATGAGTCGTGTCTGACTCGATGGCACATACCAACCCCCAATCAATACATACCTTGATTATTCTTGTATGTACTTGTTTTCTGTCAGATATCAGAATGCATGAATGAATGTACTTCTGCCATTTTTATTTCAGGTTTGCTACTGAATGAATTCTATGTTAGATTATTTGTTGTTGTCATTAAATAAGATCTTACTTTCCCTCCAGTTATTTTTTTTTGACAAATGTTAAAGGTGATACAACCCAGGCCTTATGTAACTTAATGCAGGTCCTGAATGAAAGTTCATATAACCATTTTCAAATATAAGTATATAATGTAAATTATTTTATCCAAGGAGTCCTGGGCTTTATAAACTATAGGGATGGCCCTGTGTAAACTTTATAAAAGCAGTCATGTCACTGCAGTCACAGTGAATCAGGTATATTACTGTCAAAGGTGCCTGGCTTTATTGAGCAGGATTATGTTGATAATGCAGTGTATTAGACCATTGGTTTAAAGCATAAATTATCTTTTGTTTGCATATAGATTGTTGTCATCGTTAATTGAGTCAGTGATGACTCATAGATATCCTATATACAACATACAGAAACACTGGCCCTGTTCTGCACCATCCTTACAATCTTTACCACACTTGAGCTCATTGTAGCCATTGTGTCAGTCCATTTCATTGAGGGCCATCCCAGTTTTCACTGCCCCTCTACTTTACCAAGCATGATAACCTCCTCCAGGGACTAGTGCCTTCTGACAGCATGACCAAAGTAGTTGAGACAAAAGTCTGGCCATTCTCACGTCTAAGGAGCATTCAGGCTGTATTTTCTCCAACATAGATTTGTTCACTCTTCCAGCAGTCCATGGTGCATTCAGCATTCTTTGCCAACACCACAATTCAAACACATTAATTTTGCTGTGTTCCTTATTCACTGTCCAGCTTTCTCATGAGGCAGTTGACAGTACCATGGCTTGGGTCAGGTGCATTTTAGTCTTCAAAGTGACATCTTTGCTTTTGAACCCTATAAAGAGGTGTTCTGTGGGAGATCTGCCCAGTGCAATACGTCGTTTTATTGCTTCACTTCTGATTACATAGGTATTGGTTGTGGATCTAAGGAAAGTGAAATCCTTGACAAATTCAACCTTTTCTCTGTCTATCATGATATTATTTATTGGTCCAGTTGTGAGGACTTTTGTTTTCTTTATGTTGAGGTATAATCCATACTGAACACTGTAGTCTTAGATCTTCATCAATAAATATTTCAAGTCTTCTTCACTTTCAGCAAGCAAGGCTGTGTTATCTCCATATTTTAGGTTTTTAATGAGTCTTTCTTCAGCCCTGATGCTGCTTCCTCATGTAGTCAAGCTTCTCAAATTATTTGCTCCACATACACATGAAATAAGTGTGATGAAAAGATACAACCCTGATACACACCTTTCATGATCATGTGGTATCCCTTGTTCTGTCCAAGTAACTGTCTCTTGGTCTGTGTACAGGTTCCTCATGAGCACAATTAAGTGTTCTGGAATTTCCATTCTTTGCCACATTAGCCATAATTTGTTGTGATCCACACAGTCGAATTCCTTTGCATAATCAGCAAAACACAGTTAACATCTTTCTGGTATTCTTTGCTTTCAGCCATGATCCATCTGAAATCAGCAGTGATACCCCTTGTTCACACCCTCTTTGAACCTGGCTTGAATTTCTGGCAGTTCCCTGTCTATGTACTGTTGCAACTGTTTTTTTTGTTTGTTTGTTTTTTAAATTTTTATTGTGATTTAGGTGAAAGTTTACAGAGCAAATTCATTTTCCATACAGCAGTTCACATAACACTTTGTCTCATGACATTGACTTTTGTAACTATTTTTGAATTATATTCAACAAAATATAAATGGTATTGTTTGATAATTTCTGTATTCTGTTGGATCACCTTTCTTTGGAATGGACACACGTAGGATCTCTTCCAGTTGGCTGGCTAGGTAGCTATCTTCAAAATTTCTTGACATAAACAAGTAAGTGTCTCCAATGCTGCATCCATTTGCTGAAACATCTCGGGGTATTCTCTCAATTCCCGGAACCTTGTTATTCACCAGCTTCTTCAGTGCATCTTGGGCTTCTTCCTTCAGTACCATGGATTCTTGATCATATGTAGCTCCTGAAATGGTTAAAAGCCAACTAAATCATTTTGGTATACAGACTTTGTGTATTCCTTCCATCTTCTTTTCATGGTTCCTTCATCATCCAATATTTTGTCATAGAATCTTTCATTATTGCAACTCAAGGTTTGAATGTTTTTAGTTTCTTTCAGCTTGAGAAATGCTGAGTGTGTTCTTCTTTGCCTTTGATTTTCCAACTCCAGGCCTTTTCACATTTCATTATAATACGTTATCTTCTCAAGCTGCCCTTTGAAATCTTCTGTTCAGCCCTTTTCTGTCGTCATGTCTTCATTCGCTTTAGCAATACTCCATTCAAGAGCATGCTTCAGAGTCTCTCCTGACATTCATTTTTGTCTTCTTTTCCTGTCTTTTTATTGACCTTCTGCTTTTTTTATGTATGATACCTTGATGTCATCTCACAGCTTGTCTGGTCTTTGGTCATTGACGTTCAGTGCATCAAATCTGTTCTTTAGATGGTCTCTAAATTCAGGTAGGATATACTCACTCTCATATTTTGGCTCTCGTGGGCTTGTTTTAATTTTCTTCAGCTTCAGCTTAAACTTGTACATGAGCAATTAATGATCTTTCCCATAGTCGGCCCTGACCTTGTTCTGAGCAATG
Source organism: Orycteropus afer afer (assembly GCF_000298275.1). Taxonomy (NCBI): domain Eukaryota; kingdom Metazoa; phylum Chordata; class Mammalia; order Tubulidentata; family Orycteropodidae; genus Orycteropus; species Orycteropus afer. The sequence goes on from NW_006921960.1 coordinate 3,208,598, forward strand.
ATATTGAGCTTCTCCATGGTTTCTTTCCATCACAGATGTAGTTGATTTGATTCCTGTGCATTTTATCAGGTCAAGTCCACATGTTTAGTCACTGTTAATGTTGTTGAAAAAAGATATTTGCAATGAATAAATCATTGGTCATATAAAAATTATATTATGTGATGTCTAACATCATTACTGTCACCAAGACTATATTTTCCAACTACTGATCTTTCTTTTTGTTTCTAACTTTGACATTCCAATCACCAATAATTACCAATACATCTTGATTGCTTATTTGGTCAATTTCAGACTGCAGAACTCAGTAAAAATCCTGAATTTCTTCATTTTTGGCTTTAATCATTGGTACATAAATTTAAGTAATAGAAGTATTAACTGGTTTTCCTTGTAGGTGTGTGGATATTACCCTACACTGACAGCATTGTACTTCAGTATAGATCTTGAAATGTTCTCTTTGACAATGATTGTGATGTTATTCCTCTTTAATTTGTCATTCCTGGCATAGTAGACCTTATGATTGATTCAGAATGGCTAGTACTGTCCATTTCAGGTTACTGATGCCTAGTATATCTATTATTATGCATTCCATTTTGTTTTTGACAACTTCCAGTTTTCCTGGATTTGTTCTTCATACATGTTTCAATTATGAATGGATGTTTGCAGCTGTTCTCCTCATTTTGAGTCATTTCAGATTAACAATTGAAGGTCCCAAAAGGTTTACTCCATCTGCTTTGAAGAGAAAGTTCCTTTGAGCTTAAAAGCACATTTCATAGTCCCATTTGGAAAGTCTTCCAACCTGAAGTCTTATCTGCTATCACTATCAGACTGTTTCCCTGCTATTTGTAAGGTTTTTCAGTGCAGTTTTTTTTTTTTTTTTGCCCCCCAGAAGTGGACCAGACTCACCTCTTCCTTCTTATTAGTCTTTTAGTCTAGAAGCTTTGCTGAAACCTGTCCACTATGAGTGACCCTGCTGGTATTTAATATACCAGTGACATAGCTTCCAGTAGCACAGCAACATGCAAACCACCACAGTATGACAAACTGACAGATGTGTGGTGAACATGTAGATTATCAAGAACAAATTATGCTGATGGAAATTTATCCAGGACTTGATTGATTGCATTACAATAATCTATACAATTAAGTGTGTATTGTATCCTTGTTTAGTTATGTGACTATATTTGCTAATGAAAAAAGAGTTTTAAAAATTCTTTGTCTACATTAAGTTCAGTGTCATGCTTTAATTCAAGATTTTAAATGATCTGATTTCAAAGTTTCAGCTACCCCAAGTTCTTCTTTGTCAAAGCGTACACGTGAAGAGGAAGATGATAGCACCATAGAAACATCAGACCAAGTGTCTGATGATACAGTGGAAATGCCTATTCCAAAGAAATTGAAAAGTATTACACCGGTAGGACCTGAGGTGTGTATAACTTTTTCATGCTTATTTTTACTTTTACCAGTAGGACTAACATTCTTTCAAGAATAGCATTGTTAGGAGAGTTCACCTTTTGTGGCCAAAATTCATTATCTGGAACACTCTTGTTGAACTTACTACAGAGTTTCTACTGATAGCCCAAGTATTGTACTGTAGCCAACAATAGTCTTTGCATATCTTTAGTTAAGTTTGTTCCCATTTCAGTAAAAAATGCAGTTATAAAACCCTAAATTGAGTTCTATTTCGAAAGATTTTTTTTGTGTGTTTTTATTTCAAAGAATAGGGAAGTTTATAGTCTTGTGTATGCTTGAAACTCTTACTGGCTATGTTTTTCTAGGATTTACCAATATTCTTTCATTTTCTTTTGAGTCTAAATTACAATTAAGTAGGCTTTACTACTATTAACTGTTGTGACTCCTAAATTAGTTTTATTAGCATGTATTAATTAATGTTCATAAGCTATGTTTTTCAAGTACTAAAAATGTGATTGATAGTATTTTATAGATGAAATGAGGTTAACATTTCTTTTAAAGTTGTAGATTGAGTTTAATTTTATTAAGAGAACTGCCTGAATGGGTGAGCCCTCATCTAGTGATCTATTAAGCTTAAAACCCTTTTATGTTTTAATTCAGGAAGAAGTTATGGCAGAAGAAAGTACTGATGGAGAGGTAGAGACTCAAGTATACAACCAGGATTCCCAAGATTCTATTGGAGAAGTAAGTAAAAACTTGCTTTTGAAGTAATTCAAATTACGAAAGAAATTATTGCTTTCGTGAATGGAATAGCTTGACAGTTGTTTCGTTATTTGGAATTATTTTAGCTTACTGCTTTCAGATGTAACGAAATATCACTAGAATTAACCAGTGTAATTTCTGTTTTGTTTAATTTTTTCCTATTAGTTTACTGCCTTCCAAACTTATATTAATGTTTTGGGTCATAGGTAGCACAGGTTTTCCAAGCTAAGAATTGTCATGAGTAAAGATGATCCACTGTTTCACTTATTTAGAAGGACAGAGTGATAGTTTAGTCTTGAGTTAAGATGAGCTGTGTGACTAAGCAAATCTTTAAACCTCTACACTTCAATTTTCTCACCTGTAGGAATAATAAGGTACAGTTTTTTAAGATTATAAAGTATGTAAAAAGACCTGCCAAATATTGCCAAGTTGGCATCAGATCAATTCCAGTTCATGGTAATCCCATGTGTGTTAGCAGAACTGTGCTCTGTAGGGGTTTCCATTGACTGATATTTCGAAAGTAGATCTCCAGGCCTTGCTTTGAGATGGCTCTGAGTGAATTTGTACCTCTAACCATTTTGTTAGCAGCTGAGCAGCTTAATTGTTTGCATCACCCAAAAACTTGTATCAACTTTAATTCTTAAATATATTGAAATCTTTTACAAAAAAAAACTTTTTCTTATAGTTGGCAAAAATTTGACTCAAAATGCCCTTTAGCTTTCTATTCCAAGCTTCCAGCACTATCTACTGAATGTGTAACCATTATTTTTCTGGTTTTTCTCACAATGGAGCAGATGTTCTTTATAAGTTACTTTTTCTAAAATAAGCATGTCAATTTGAGGTACATTTTTAATTATATTATGACTTACTCATTTTTTCCATTGTACTGACATAATACTGACATAATCTTTTATGAATGACTTGGTTAACGACATTATTCCTGCCTTATATAAAAAATAGTTGAGTGCTTAAGCAAAAAAAGCAGACATTTAACTTTTTATAATAAATAACAAATAAGGTTGAATTTAGTTTATTTCGGTGACTGACAAAATAGAATTGTGAGCAAATATGTTGAACAAAGAATTATTTTAATATCTGGTATCTTTTTTTATAAAAAGAAATGCACTAAAGAAAGTTACATATCATCCAAGTAAAAGTTCTGAGATAGAAAAAATTTTCTTCAATAATTAAGTACCTAATAATATTTTCCTACATATCATGATTCAAGCATTGGACCTTTTAATTTTTTCCTTTGAGCTTAAAAGCACATTTCATAGTCAGTTTTTAAATAAGTGATTGGATTTATCAAAATACAGATTGAATATCCTCCTTAATAAAAAACGTTCCTTTAACTAACGTTATGGGAAATTCGGTGAAAACTAGGTATTTTGAGATATATATAATAATATATTTCACATACAATGTTCCCATGTATATAACATGCAAGCTTATGTAGCACACATAGGAAGCCAAATGTAAGAGGGGG
>NW_006921960.1:3212355-3240035 GCF_000298275.1 Orycteropus afer afer
AAAAAAAAAAAAAAAAAAAATATACAAAGCATATGCTATTTGCATAAAACTATGATATTAGAACAATTCCTCACTAGGGAGACTTGCCAAGATTCATTATAGAAACAATTACTGTATGCAGTGACTTATTAGACTTTGGAAACGCTGTATAGCCACAAGACTATCTTCACTCAACCCCAGGCTAAACTACTACAGTTCTAAGGTTGACCATGAAACCAGATCGATTTGAGCTCCAACAACATACTTCATCTCACTTTTATCTTTGGTGGCTGCACAGACCCTGTATACAAATTGATCCTATTGTTCTAATACCTAATACCTTTAATGTGCTTTGAGGGCCTTGGATAGTCATCAGTTTTGGGGATGGGGAAAGATATCTTTGTAAATAATGATAATGGCATATTTTATTCAGTGTGTTTTTCAGATTATTTCTGGTTTGGGGAAAGAAAAAATTTAATATTGCAGGACCATAGGTATTCTTTTTTTTTTCTTGTTTTGATCTGCTACTGTACTGTTTGCTAATCATATTCTTTATTAAATACTTGAAATAAGGCTAGTCCATAGTGACATATCCTATAAGTAAAATACACATAGTATTTTAAAGACTTAGTTAAAAAAAAAAAAAACAGTAAAATAGCTGAGTAGTAATTTTTATGAGATTGTATACATGCTGAAATCGTATTTTGAGTTTATTGGTTAAGTCTTCGTAATATTGACTTAATATTGGATCTCACCAGCTTTTTCTTTTTTTTTTTTAATGTGGCTTACTAGAAAATTTGAAAGTACTGTGGAACTTACATTGTGATGTGAATTGTTCTCTGTTATATAGCACTAAGCTACAGTATCATCACATTGGTAGTTTTGAACACACATTTATTTGTGTGTGTATGTGTGTGTATATCCCCGCTCTCTTTTTTATTGAAGTGTTGCCCAAAGAGGTGTATATAATTCTTTATATATGTGAGTGTCTTCTATGAGGAAGACTAAAGAAACCCAAATGTTTATTTTCCTTAGCATATATTTCAAATTAATTGTGCTTTTGAAAACTGTATTTTTTAAAATAAAATACTACTGGTATATGCTTATTCTTTAATCTTTACTTTGATGTACAACTTCACACTGATAGTTTTTTGTTTGTTTGTTTGTTTGTTTTTCTAAAGGGTGTCACCCAGGGAGATTATACTCCTATGGAAGACAGTGAAGAAACTTCTCAGTCTCTTCAAATAGATCTTGGACCCCTTCAGTCAGATCAGCAAACAACTTCATCCCAGGATGGTCAGGGCAAAGGAGATGATGTCATTGTTATTGACAGTGATGATGAAGAAGAGGATGATGATGACAATGACGGAGAACATGAGGTGAATTTGGTTTGAAATCATCTAACATTTTTAAACTCTTGGATGAAAATGCTCAAATCCTTGGGACTACTGAAGCGTGAACCAGTAAATTCTGATTCCCTGCCAGTATAGATTGTTTTCCTTTTCTTTTATCCTGATTGGCTCTAAAATTAGCATTTTACAGTGAAACAACATAGAGCAAGTGATAGAAAATCCCAGTCCTTTATTTGATTGCTAAGCTCTTTAGGATTTGTCCTCGATTAAACTTAATCTTAGATCTTATTGTTAAATGCTTGTATGATTTTAGTTGTAAGCTCTGAGGCTTCTGGAATTAAAAAGAAGAAACAGAATGGTATTTTCTTCTCTTGGAGCCCCATAGTTCATTTCAGAAATAGTTGATGTGTCATCCTCATTTTAAGAATATTTTGAGAGAAACTTATTTTAATTTGGGATTTAATTCTGTATGGCTTCTCATCTTAGATTTTTTTTCCTTAATAAAGCAGTTTTTCTTAAAAGCTTATGGTATAATTTTATTTTTTTCTTCTTCAACTCTACTATTTTAAATTGAACCACTTGACACTTTGAGTGCATTTAAGAGCTTTAATCTTTGAAAAAGGTCTCATGTACATTTAGAATTCAGAATTGATCATTATTGAACTAATTCATGGTAAGCATCACAGTTCTGTTATTTGGTGCCACAAGACTAACTCCCGTACCATTCTCAGGATAGCTCCTATTCCCGATCAATGCCGAGTCACTTAAATTTCTAAGTGTGGTGTCAAGATACACATAGCATGTGTGCTGTATCCTAGATCTTTATTTATACTTGGGAATTTTTCTACTAGGATTATGAGGAAGATGAGGAAGAAGATGATGATGATGAAGACGATACAGGGATGGGAGACGAGGGTGAAGACAGTAATGAAGGAACTGGTAGTGCAGATGGCAATGATGGATATGAAGTTGACGATGCTGAGGTGACTCTAGCTAGAAATTTGACCATTCTTTAAGAATTTGCTTGGAAGAGATTTACAGTTTTTCAAGGATATTGAAAGGCCTGTATTCTCAGAACAGCAAAACTTTTTGTACCTTTGATTGCTTTTTGGGTTTTTTGTGTGTGTGTGATTTACTTCATCTGTTGTTTGGTTTTTAAAGATAACTATTTGGACTTAAGCATCACAATTTTATATTTAGGGTGGTGATGGGACTGATCCTGGTACAGAAACAGAAGAAAGTATGGGTGGAGGTGAAAGTCATCAGAGAGCTGCTGATTCTCAAAACAGTGGTGAGATGATTTTAGTTACAGTTTTTTTTTTTTTTTCTTTTTTAAAATTCAGTGTTTCTAGTAATACATGGGGGTAATAAAACTTGCTTAGTAAATTGACAAGAGATTGGCTTTTACAGCTTTGTCACTATTAGTCTCTCAAAAAGTCTATTTATAACAGTAAGCTACTGTCATTGTATATTTTCTACTTCATTCTGATTGCTATAAGATTCGAACATTTTAAAATCTGTAAAGTATTATAAATGCCATGTATTTCTGCTGTTTTTCCTTTTTTATACGGAAAACTTTCATCGGACTCCTAACAGCAGTAGTAGCAGTTCATAACCAGAAGAGGTCAGTCTAATGAAGCCACATATTTCAAGTTTTGTGCATATTGGATCTTTGCAGTATTTTTTGCTTTTTCAATGGAAAAAAAATATGTTTATATGTAGATATATCTATCTATCTATATATATGTATTTGATCCAGTAAACCATACTTTGTGTTAAATGTACAGAAGAAAGAATACTACTTTTCCTTTCAGTATAGGCCCACTGAAAATTGGTAGTTAGTAAAAGTTTATGAAAATTGTAGAAAATGATTTTATTTTCAGATCAGTGTTTTTAAATGTGATTTAAAGAATTAGTGAGTATCTAGTAAAATATCCAAAGAGATCTGCTAGTGTAGTGGTTAAGACATTTGGCTGCTAACCAATATGTCAGTGGTTTGAACATGCCAGCTGTTCTACAGAAGAAAGATGGGGTCGATCTGCTTCCATAAAGATTGAAAGATTAAAGATTTCCTCTGAAACCCAATGGGGGTTGCTATGACTCAGCATTTTTTGAGTTTAATATCCTGATTTTAAAGATAACAGTACTAAGTGGTACAGGTAATAATCATTGAGGGTAATAGAGTAAAGCCATATATGTGTCCAGGAAGAAGTGCAACGGCAGTGTTCCTTAGAAGTAAGAATGGTTAGACATCATCTCATCTTGGTCATGTTGTCAGAAGGAACCAGTCTCTAGAGAAGGATATCATGCTTGGTAAAGTAGCAGGTCAATGAGAAAGGGGAGGACCCTCAACAAGGTAGACTGATGTAGTGGCTGCAGCATGGGCTCAAGCATAGCAAGGATTGTGAAGATGGCACAGGTCTGGGCAGTATTTCGTTCTGTTGTACATTGGGTCCCTATGAGTTGGAGCTGACTCAGTGGCACATAACAACAACATCTATATTTAGACTGATGAGAAAATGGTGTATCTAGGTTTCTGTGTAGGTTGGGTTTTTGAAGTATAAGTTATATATGTTCAATAAGAAAAAAGTTAATCATATAAAAGAGTAAAATTCTTAGGTGTTAAGGGAGATAAATATGTAGGGAGAGAGGGAGATTGATGCTATTTTGCCTTTGCATAATGACTTCTTGTTGTTGTTATTTGCCGTCGAGTCGGCCCTGACTCACTCATAGCGACCCCTCCTTGGGTTTCCGAGGCAGTATCACTACGAAAGTAGGATTGCCCAAACTTCCTTCCGAGGAGTGACTGGTGGGTGCATAATGACTTAGGTTTAATAAAACGTATTGTAAATAAACCATTTTTTGTGTCACATAGTTAGAATATAGAGAGGTGTTTTTTTTTGTTTTTTTTTGTCCTCTTGTGTTATCACTAAAAGTTAAGTCTGTTTAGGGCAAGTGTTTATAGCTTTTTTTTCCCTGGTACAGGGCATGTAATAGAATGCTCATGATATACTTGTTAGAGATTTCTTTGGTTAGGAGAAAGAAAGTAATAAAGCAAAGATAGGCCTTAGTGATGTAGATAAAATTCTGGATGAATTTGATACATGGCCAGTAGCTACTAAATGCATTTCTGAGCAACTTTACTTGTCTTGAATTATTTAGATCTTAAAATAAATTTGTGAGGTATAGGTACTGTGGTGAGTTTTAGTATAACAAAGAAGAATCTAAGACACAGAGAAATAACTTAACCATGTCACAGTTACTAAGTGTTAGAGCTAGGATCTAATTCAAGACCCCATACTTCTTAACTACTGAATTCTGTGTGATATCCTATTCAATTTTTCATGGTGGAAGACAGCTTCTGTTGTTTCTACCAAGTATGTAGACAACCCAGACAATTGAGGGACTGTTGAAATTTAAAACTTAGGAAAATCAAATTTAAAACTGTTACAAGGTTTCTCCCCAAACTCCTTCACCCTGTTTGGGGGTATTACAGTGAGACCCTGGTGGTCTGACCTTAAGGTAATTTGCCCATTTTAAGTATAGTAAGCGCCATTGTTTAGTAAATGTATATTTTATTATGTGTTGGGCTAAGTGCTTTATGTCCATTATTTGAAATCTTGAGAAAAACCTTACTTGTAGGTGGCATTTGCTTTATTACCAAAGAAATAGACTCAAAGAGGTGAAGGGACTTGCCCAAAGCCACACAGCTGGTAAATGTGGATGTCTACTATCTCTGGGTCCAAAGCCCATGTTTTTTTCATCAGACCTCACTATTTTTCTTCTGAAAATATTAGTAAGATAAATGTTTATAGTGGCAAGTTTTATACTTCTAAGGATTGTCCAAGTTGTTTTGTGGTAAACGTAACATTTCAAATTAAGCTTCTGTTTCCCTATAGGTGAAGGAAATACAGGTACTGCAGAGTCTTCTTATTCGCAGGAGATTTCTAGAGAACAGCAGCCATCATCAGCATGTGAAAGGCAGACCCCTCGAGCACCTCAGTCACCTAGACGCCCACCACATCCACTTCCCCCACGACTGACCATTCATGCTCCACCTCAAGAACTAGGACCACCAGTTCAGGTACTGGTCATTCAAAATGAACTTCGAAAAATCTTGGCTTTTTCTCCTTTTCTTTCCTTTGGATAATACATTTTATTCAAAAACTAAACAAATGTTTTAAATGTGGCGTATTTTTATGCAGTTATTTAAACTGAAACTATTCTTTAATTTCCTTTCTTTGAAATATAACCGTAATTTATTTTCATAAATGGGATAACCTTTAGAAATATAGGGCTTTCTAAAGGTTGAATATAAATTGGAATGATTATAGTCATGTTGTTGTTGTTATGTGCCGTCGCGTCAGCCCCAACTCATAGTGACCCCTCCTTGGGTTTACGAGGCAGTATCACTATGGAAGTAGATTGCCCAACCTTCCTTCTGAGCAGTGGCTGGTGGGTTTGAACCGCCAGCCTTCTGGTTAGCAGTCAAGTGCCTTAGGCACTATGCTACCAGAGCTCCTGATTATAGTCATAGCAACTAAAAATAAGGCCATTTTTTCTAGAGATTAAAATTGGAAAAGATTTTCTTGGATTTTAATTAAAATAAAATGTGTTTTAGCAGCTCAGCATCATCTGGTTTGTATTTTTCTTTCTCTAAGGTACACATTTTAAAAAAGTCTACCTTGCTTAATAGTTTTTTCCTCGTTTGTAAGTATGTGTATTAGTTTTTTCTTTTAAATGTAATGAAGAGGCTTGCATGCCTCTATGTGTAGCATTTCTTATATTAGGATTGAGTATCTCTTAATCATATGTTTTTGCAGAAACGGGAAAAAAAACAAGACTGTAGAGAATGTAGGAATCTATCTTGATTTTTTTTACTCTAACACATTTTTGCAGAAACAGGGAAAAAAAACAAGACTGTAAAAATCTACCTTGATTTTTTTACTCTAACATATTACATTGGACATTGACAACTATGAAAACACCATTGGTGAAGGTAACCTAATCTGAAAATATAAAGTCTTAAAGAATTGTGTATTTATCTTGCAAAATAAACACAACTCAGATGAGTTTATAATCATCTACACTAGGATGCAATTTATAAAAAGTCATTACTACTGTTTGAAATCTGAAGGATAACTCAGCTTTAAGATTGAAAGGCATCCTTGCTAACACTTAGATGTAAGGTGTAAAAATGGTGTGGGGTAGGCATCATCTGATCTCCTCTAACTTCACCAGTGGTAGAAGGATTAAGATCAACATCAATAGCACAAGGCTAATTCCTGTGAGGCGGTGGTCAAAAATGCCTCTAAGTTCCAAACTTTATGCCAATTCTGAAATCAGCTGTCCCTCCTCAAGGCATTCTCTGGTTCTCTGCTAGGTTCAGTAATTCTTTGTAGTGGCCACTCAGAACTCACACATAACTCATGATTATGGGGTTCATTGCAGAAGTAACAGGTTACGATTCAGGATAGAGTTCAACGCAGATAGAAACAACTCAGGATAGAGTTCTTTGATCAGGACAGCCTCTTCTCAGCAGTGCCCATAGGCACACTTCTCTGGTCCTTGGCCTCTTGGCCCTATAGTCCCTTGGCCTCTGCCCTGCTTGGACAAATATTACAGAGCTCTTTTAGCTCTGCTAATAAATGTCCATAGGCACTTCACTCTGCCAGCAAGCCTCCTTGACTGAAAGCACTCAATTTTCTCAATCCATGGATCAGTGAGGTCCACAAATAAGTACCTAGAGGCAACCCACTCTGCTAGCAAGGCTCCTGCCTGAAGGCATTCAGCTTTCTTCTTCTGTGGGCCTCACTGCACTGTGTTCTGCTGGGTCTGCTTCCACTGTTTCTCTGCTCCTGCATCTCGCCATCTCTGCAAAGTATTACAGCTCTCCGTCTCCTGAATTGAGGTTTAGCACAGGGATCTTGGGCCCAAAAGACATGGTCTACTCTGACTCTTCTTTCTTGATGATAGTAAGATTCCTCGCTTTCTAACTCTGGGGTGGCTCTAGCAAGATGGCAAAACTGACTAATCCCTGTGTTAGGGTTCCATAAAGCTTATTTGCGTGGCCCACCCCCCACAAGGGTGCCATGTACCTTATTTACATTATTAATAAGCAGTCCAATCCCCTTGTTGTGCCACAGGCACCTCACATTTGTGTAGTCCCAACCAGCCATTTAGTAGGAGTCATAAAGGCCAAGCTAGAAGGAAGGAACACACCATGAAATTAACTGTGCTATATAAACCAAACCAAAAAAACCAAACTCACTGCCGTAGAGTTGGTCCCAACTCATAGCGACCCCTCCTTGGGTTTCTGAGGAGGCATCTCTGCGGAAGTAGATTGCCCAACCTTCCTTCCAAGGAGTGGCTGGTGGGTTTGAACCACCAACCTTCTGGTTAGCAGTCAAATGCCTTAGGCACTATGCCACCAGAGCTCCTTGTACTACCTAAGGAGATAAGAATTAGTTTACATACAAATAAGATAAAGTCATAAATACCAATGGTTTTAATTTGAATCTGTATAATTAAGAATTTGCCACAAATAAAAATTGGTTTCTTTATTCTGAGATTAGTGGTAATTTTTCTAATTGTTCTGATGATTACAAATGTAACATTTTACTTATTTTATACATTTATTGATACCTGGAGTTTGTTTCTTTGCCTAATCCCTAAAATAAATGTAATTATTTTCTTGACACGCAGAGAATTCAGATGACCCGGAGGCAGTCTGTAGGCCGTGGCCTTCAGTTGACTCCAGGAATAGGTGGCATGGTAAGTTCTTATCTATCATGTATAAGTGATTCGTTTGTACAACAAATACATGTGTAGTACATACGCATTTTGTCATGCCTGTTTAGGTCCTGTTTTCTGTCTTTGTTTTAGCAGCAGCATTTTTTTGATGATGAAGACAGAACAGTTCCGAGTACCCCAACTCTTGTGGTGCCACATCGTACTGATGGATTTGCTGAAGCAATTCAGTAAGTTAAAGAAATGAAGCATATTGTATGACTGATCACATTCCTCCTGTTTCCCTATTTATTTATTAGTTGATTAACTCATTATTTGTTGAGTTCTCCACTGTGTGTGAAAGGATTAAGGATATATTATTGGGGAAAAATTTTTATAGAGGTGAATAAAATACAGTTGCTTCCATCAGGATTTTGAAATTTAAAGGCAGTGTAACAGTGCTAAAAAAGAACACAGACTTTAGAGTTAGAATGCCTGGGTTTAAAACTTAATTCTGCTGCTAGTGTTAATTACCTGCTAGAGGTCAGGCAGTCATGAAGTGATAATTTGTGGTATCAAACCAGGCAGTCTGTCTCTATAACATGTGTTACTTACATACTATACCATTTCTCTTGAAGGATGAAAAGTCTGCTGTAAGCAGAGTGTCCTAGTTACCTAGTGCCACTCTGACAAGAAATATACCACAAATGGGATGGCCTTAACAAACAGGAGTTTATTCTTACAATTTGGAGGCTTTAAGTCCAAGTTCAAAGTGCCAGGCTCTAGGAGCTGAGTGAAAGCCCCTCAACCTTGGGGTCCAACTCTGCCTCCTGCCACCAGCCCACTGGAGCTAAAGGCTTTTCTTCACTCAGACAGCTGCTGGCTGCTGAGGCTAAGAAGCCCCAAAGTTGACAAGTAAAAAGGAAGAGTCCCAATGTTACCAAGCCACATGGCAGGCCATTAACTTAAGTCCATTGTAAGTCCCAAGGTCGGCAGAGGATGGCAGGCTCTTGAGCAATGACACGGTTACCTACAGGGTCTGAGCATGCCGTAGGCAAAGACTATCCCCAGGGCTTCACCTTATATGCAGGAAGCAGACTACATCCCTAGGGCAGCTACTTAGCTGCTCCCAGTAGATTCTACCATGGAGTTGATTACCAGTCTCATCATGGGGAATACTGCATCCAGCTGCCTAGCCACTCAACCAACTCAAGCCAAGTTGACACACAAACATAACTACCACAATTTCATCTCTTGTCAACTTGTCATCTGTACAGATCTTCATTGAGTGGTATCTGTACAGATCTCCTCCACTGGGTGGCTCCAGTCCCTTAGTTCCTCTAAGTGGCAACCTCACTCCCTTGGCCTGGCGAGCCCCATTCCTCTCCCTCTTGGGCATGGCAGCCCTGCCCCCTCACTCTTGGGCAGCAGCTATAGCTCCATCCCACTGGCTCACATGAACGAGCACCCCCACAATCCAGAACCAAGTTGGTGGTGGTCCAACTCTTTGCAACCTAGGGGGCTGTAATCGTTCCACCTCTAAAGGCAATGGTCCTACCCTTTCAGGCTGAGGCAGTTCTGCTTCCATTTCCTTGGTCTCTGCTTCTGCCAATTAATGCTCAAGGACAACTCACTCCGCCAGGAATCTTATTGCCCCAAAGGACATTTAGCTTTCTTGCCTTGTGGTCTGGCCAAGCTGCTACTCCATTTCAAGCTGGTCTCTTCTACCAATTAATGCCTGAAGGCAACGCACTCCACCAGGAAGCCGCCTACCCATTGGCACCCGGCTTTCTCCTCTGTGGGCTGATATGCCTGTTGCTGTTTAATGCTAGTCTCTGGGCTCTGCTACTGCCATCTGTCATGCTGGTCTCTTGGCTGTCCTCCTGCTATCTCTTATGCTGGTCTCTTGACTCTGCTCCTGCTGTCTCATGCCATATGCCGGAGTCTCTGCCAGGGTTCTAGGGTCAAGGATGCACTCCACTCCTGTTTCCATATTTTAGGTAACTGTCAGAGCAGAACCCAACTGTCTTAGTATCATATTCTGTTCTGGTTACCTAGTGCTGCTCTGACAAGAATATACCACAAATGGGATGGCCTTAACAAACAGGAGTTTATTCCCTTACAGTTTGGGAGGCTAGAAGTGCAAGTTCAAAGTGCCATGCTCTAGGGGCTGAGTGAAAGCCCCTCAGCCTTGGGCTTCAGCTCTGCCTCCAGCTCCCAGCCCACTGAAGCCAGAGGCATCTCTTCACTCAGGCAGCTACTGGCTGCTGAAGCTAACAAGCCCAAGGTCGACAAATAAAATGGCACAGTCTCAATGTTACCAAACCACACGGTAGGCCATTCATTCAAGTCCACTGATGTCCCAAGGTCAGCAGAGCGTGGCAGGCTGCTGAATGACACGGCTACATTCAGGATTCAAGTATGCCATAAGCTAGAGACTATCCCCAAGGCTTCTCCTTATATACAGGAAGCAGACCACATCCCTAGGGCAGCTACTCAGCTGCTCACAGTAGATTCCATCATGGAGTTTGATTACCAGTCTCATCATGGGGAATACTACATCCACCTGCCCAGCCACTCATCCAGGCCCAGCCAAGTTGGCACAAACTTAACTATCACACAGAGCCAGTGATAAATTATTTTAGCTTGATGCACACATCAAAGTACACATGTTTAATTGTGACTGAATTAGTGGCTGATAATGGAATGTACTTGAAGATGAGAACATTTTCTACAAACTTGGGAAAAATGAATTGCTCTGGAACTGAGGTAGCATGTCATAAGAAACAGTTTTAAACTTGCTCAGTTGGTCAACCATAACACGACTTAGCTGTCAGGTTGAGGTGTCATCTCCTCCCTTCTGATAATCAGCCAGTCAGGAACTCACTCCAGTAAACACACTTCTGAGTACCAGCCAATCTACAGCATTCTCACTTGAATAACCATGCTTCTACAGATGTCAAACTCTTAAGCCTCAAAAAGCCAGTAATAACCTAAATTCCCTGCTTCCCAAAACCCTATATAAGGTTAGGAGTTGACTCTACTCAGTGGAAATATATTTGGCCAGCATAGCTTTTTGTTATTACAATAACGATAAATTCAACTTTGCCTTTTTATTTCAGATATTGAGTGGCGTTCTTAATATCTGACAAAGATAACACTGAAAAAGTTGAGTGAAGCCTTATCAACAGACAGCCATAAGTGCCTTCAGAAAATAGTTGGAATTTAATTTTTTTAGGTAACAGAGAGCTTTCCAAGATTGTGAGTGTGATAGTCAGGAAATCTGTGGCATAGCTCAGCAGAGGTCAAGGCTCTTCCTTAAGAGAATAATTGTGGAGGCAAGTTGAAAAATGGCCAATAAAAAGTAGTGTCTTAACTAAAGCAGTAATATTAAAATAGGAAAGAAATAGAGTAAAGAGTACCATAGAAGTATAATCCATAAACAGTAGTAACTGGCTAGCTAAGGGAGGATAGGGTAAGGAGTAGGCAGAGAGATATTACTGAGTTTTATATCCAAGATTATGAACAGGAGAATGGAAGATAGTATTAAGACAAGGAACACAAGAACAAACAAGTTTCTGGACATCTAGTAGTGGAATTTGTATAAACCTTGGAATTATCTTACGATCTCAGATAAATAATAGGCCAGAGAAGTGACAGTATTTATCCATGACTAAACTGTTAGTGCAAATTGAGACAAAATTTTGTCTTAAGACTTCATTCTCTTTCTGTGATGGCTCATGTTGAATTTTTTTTCCTCACCTTCACCCAAGTTAATGTGTGTCTATCCTCTAGCTACTGGTTTAACCTGCCTTTCCACTCACCCCTGGTAACCATCAAAGAGTATTTCTTTTAGTAAAACCCTTTTCTTGACTGTCTACAATAAATGTCTCATACAGTATTTTCCCTTTAGTGATTGATTAGTTTCACTCACCATAATGACCTCTAAGTTCATCCATGTTTTGAGATGCTTTGCATATTCATCATTGTTCTTTAATATTAGGAAGTATTCCATTGTGTTTATTGATCCATTCCTCAACTGATGGGCATTTAGGTTGTTGTTTCCATCTTTTTTGCTATTGTGGATTATATGATATTTCTATTTCCAGTTTTTTAAGGCAGTACCACACCATTTTCTGTAGTGGTTGCACCATTTTACAGTTCCACTAGCAGTGTATGAGCATTTCATTCTCTCCATACATACCCTCACCAGCATTTGTTGTTTTCTGTTTTCTTGAACTTTGCTATTAGTGTCACTGTGTATCTCGTTTTGGATTGTGAGCATTTCTTCATGTGTGTTAGCTACCCAAATTGTTCTTTGGTGAAGTGTCTATTCATGTCCTCTGCCCATTTTTCAGTTGGATTATTTGTCTTTGTTGTTAAATCGTTTAAGTTTTCTATCAATTTTTTAAGTTTTCTATAAATCTGTCTATTTATAGATTAGCCCTTTTTCTGTTGAATGGTTGCCAAAAATTTTTCCCAAGTCTGTTGGTATTCTTTTTACTCTTCTGATGAAATCTGTTGAAGTGTATAGTGTCTAATTTTTCAGAGGTCCTAGTCATATATATATTTTATCTTCTGATGTTTGTACATTTTTAGTTACAGTCAATAATGTATTTACTCCCTGGATTAATGCCCTTAAGTCTGCCCCTATTTTTTCTTGTATGGTTTTTATGGTTTTGGGTTTTACATTCAGGTCTTTGATCAGCTTGGGTTCGTTTTTTTATATGGTGTGAAATATGTGTCCTGTTTCATTTTTCTTTAAACGAATACCCAGTTTTGACAGCACTGTTTGTTAAAGAGACTATCTCTTCCCCACTTAAATAACTTTGGCATTTTTTCAGACATCAACTCTTCATCCATAGGTAGATGGATTTACTTCTGGGTTCTCAGTTCTGTTCCATTGGTCTATGTATCTGTCATTCTACCAGTACCAGGCTGGAAGTACCATGGCTATATAGTAGGTTAGGAGATCAAGGAATGTGAGGCCTCCTCCTTTGTTCTTTTGTAGTGCTTTATTTATCTAAGGTCTCTTATCTTTCCATATAAAGTTGATGATTAGTGTATTTCTATCTCTTTAAAGAAAGATGATGGAATCTGGATTGGTATTGCATTATATCTGTAGGTTTGCTTTGGGTAGGAACGATATTTTCATGATGTTAAATCTTCCTGTTCATGAGCATGGTATAGCATGTATATTTATGTACATTTCTTTTGGTTTTCTTGCAGTAATGTTTTGTAGTTTTCTTTGTATCGGTCTCTTATGTCTCTGGTTAGATTTATTCCTAAATACTTCATCTTTTGGGTGGTTATTGTAAATGGTATTGCTTTGCTGATTTCAGAGTTCTCTTCACTAGTGTAAAGGAATTCAACTGAATTTTATATGTTGATCTTGAACCCTGCCACTTTGCTGAAACTATCAATTTGGAAGGAAGACTTGGCAATCTCCTTCCATAAAGATTTACTGGAAACCCAAAGGGGGTCTCTGTGAGTGGGCATCAACTCGATGGCAGTGGCAGTAATTTTCCTACTGAATCTTTGGGATTTCCTATGTATGAGCTCATATCATCTGCAAATAGAGATAGTTTTACTTCTTCTTTGGCAATTTGGATGCCTTTTATTTCCCTTTCTTGCCTTATTGCTCTGATAAGGACTTCCAATAGAATATTAATAGGAATGATGATAAAGGACATCCTTGTCTGGTACCTGTTCCTAAGGGGAATGCTTTCAGTCTCTCCCCATGAGAATAATGTTTGCCATTGGTTTCGTATATATGCCCTTAATTATGTTGAGGAATTTCCCTTCTATTCCTAATTCATTCAGCATTTTTTTCAGGAATGGGTATTAGGTTCTTTTAAACGCCTTCTTTGCATGTATCGATATGATCGTGTGGTTGTTTTCCTTTGTTTTATCTATGTGATGAATTACGTTTTTTAATGTTAAACCATACTTGTATACCTGGTATGTATCACACACTTGATCATGATGTATTATTTTTTTGATAATGTTGTTGGAGTCTGTTGGTTAAGATTTTGTTCAGAATTTTACATCTATGTTTATGGAGGGATATTGGTCTATAATTTTCTTTTTTTCATGGTGTCTTTGCCTGGCTTTGGTATGCATTTCCTCCTTTTCTGTATTCTGGATTAGTTTGAGTAGTATTGATGTTAGCTTTTCTATGAATGATAAAACTTACCAGTGAAGCCATCTAGACCCAGACTTTTTATTGGTAGTTTTTTTATGACCTATTCATTTATTTCTTTACTTAACAGGTCCATTCAGATTTTCTGCCTCAATCTATATTAGTTTAGGTAGGTATAGTGTGTTTCAAGAAATCTGTTCATTCTTCTAAATTTTGAAGTTTCCAAATACAGGAATTCATGATCCAAACTAAACCAAATCCACTACCATTGAGTTGATTCCAACTCATAGTGAGGCTTTTTTTGACAGTAGAACTGCCGCAAAAGGTGTCCAAGACTATAAATTTTTCTTCCGTAGAATGGCTGGTGGCTTCAAACTGCCATCCTTTTGGTTAGCAGCCAAATACTTTACAGTTCTTTATAGTATACTGATATTATCTTTTTTATTTCTGTTGTGATGACACACATTTCATTTCTTATAAATGTTATTTGCATCTTTTTGCTGTTGCTGTTAAATTAGCTTATGGATTTGGTGAAAAAAGACAAAGAGAAAAAATACTTGCTGGTGGTTTGTCAAAACAAACCAAACACTGCTGTCGAGTTGAATCCAACTTATAGCGACCCCTCTGGGTTTCCAAGGCAGTATCGCTACGGAAGTGGATTGCCCAACCTTCCTTCGAAGGAGTGACTAGTGGGTTTGAACCGCCAGCCTTCTGATTAGCAGTCAAATGTCTTAGGCACTGTGCCACCAGAGCTCCAAGTGGTTTGTTATAGTTTTGTTAATCTTTTCGAAGAACCAACTTTTAGTCTTATTGATTCTTTCTACAGTTTTTCTGTTTCATTTATTTCTGCTTGAATCTTTATTATTTCTTTTCTTCTGGTGACTATAGGCTTATTTTGCTGCTTTTTTTCCCTAATTGTTGGAGATATTGGGTTAAGGTATTGATTTTGGCTTTTTTTTTTTCTTTTTTGATATGTGTGCCTTTATTGCTATAAATTGCTTTCTGAATGGTGCTTTTGCTGTGTCCCAGAGATTTTGGCATATTTTGTTTTCATTCTCATTTGATTCAGAAAATTTTTAATTTCATTTATTTATTTATTTTCTTACCCAGTAGTTTTTCAGCAGAGTGTTATTCTATTTCCATGTTTGCTTTTTTTTCTGTCGAGTTCTAATATAGCATTGTGATCTGAGAAGATGCTTTGCAATATTTCAGTGTTTTTAAATTTATTGAGCCTTGCTATGTGCCTTAATATATGGTCTATTCTGGCTAATGTTACATGTGTGCTGGAGAAGAATGTATATTATACTGTTGTTGGGTAGAAGTGCTCTATTTATGTCTATAAGGTCAAGTTGGTTGATTGTATTGTTTAGTTCTGTGTCATTGTTAAGTTTCTTTCTAGTTCTATACTTCATTAAAAGTGCTGTATTAAAGTTTCTTACTATTATTGTGCACTTGTCTATTTCTCTTTTCAATTCTATAAAAGTTTGATTTCTGTATTTTGGGGCTCTTTCATTGGATGTATAGATATTTATTACAGTTATATCTCCTCTTGTTCAGTTGATCCTTTAATCATTGTATGATTTCCTTCCTTGGTGGTTTTATCTGAAAGTCTGTGTAATCAGAAAGTAATATTGCCACCCTTGCACTTTTTTGATTTTTAGTTTGCTTGCTATATTTTTCCAACTTTTGATTTTCAATGTATTTTTGTCTTTGTGTCTAAGTTGTATCTCTTATAGACAGCATATTAATTAATAAGTTACAGTTTTTATCTATTCTTCAACTCTTTGTCTCTTGATTGGTGCATTTAATCCATTTACGTTCTTTGTAATTATTGACAAGTATGAATTTATTGCTTTCATTTTCTTATGTGTTTTTTTGTGGTGTTGCTCATTTTTTTTTTCCATATAATTTTCTGTGCTGAACTTCTGCTTAAGAATTTTTTTTAATGTTTCCTTCATTGCTGCTGTTTTAGTATTTGCTAAATATTATCCCTTTCCTCTTTTTTATTTGATGAGAATGTATATTAGTTTTCTTTGAAGTTATCCTGTGATGTATTATTTTCTTCCCATATTTAAAGCAATCTGTTCTGTCTCAAAATCATCTTGACTTCCTCTCCATTTGAAAGTTCTGTAGCTAACACTGTCTATTTCCTGGTTTTGGTTTGCAGTTCTCCTTGTTTAGAAATTGACATCTCTGGTTCCCTGTTGTCAGTTTTGTAAATTTATTTTACTTTACATGCATCTATATCTGGCTTGGTTTCTGAGTTATGTCATGTGTGTTTAGTCATTGGTTGTTATCTGCTGTTGTTGGTTCTCTGTCTTGAAGGACTCTATTTAGCACGTCTTGTAAAGTTGGTCTTACTTTTACAGATTCCCTAATTTCTGTTTATCAAAAAATGTCCTGTTTTGCCATCATATTTGAGGGACAGTTTTTCTGGGTATATAATTGCTTGGCAGATTTTTTGGTTCATGGTTTTATATATGTCATCTCATTGCCTTCTTGCCTGCATGGTTTCTGCCAAGAAATCAGAGCTTAGTATTACTGGTTGCCCTTTGTAGGTATCTTCTTATTTCTCCTGAACTGCTTTCAGGATTCTTGCTTTGTCTTTGGTTTTAGAAAGTTTGATAAAGTATGTCTTGGTGATTTTTAAGTGAGGACTGTCCTGTTTGGGAATCGTTGAACTTTTTGAATGTCTATCTTATCTTTCATCATATTAGGGAGGTTCTCTTCTGATTATTGAATTCTGGTCATACGTAGATTATTCCTATAGACAGTGTCCCATGTAAATCTTTTTTTTTATTTTATTTTTTCTGATTGTTCACTTAACAAAATAATATTGAGAGATTTGTCTTCAATCTCACTACTTCTGTCTTCCATTGATACAGTTCTACTTCTTTGCCATTTCGTTGTGTCATGTATTTCTGAAATCTTAGAATTAGTCTTCTATATTTCTATTTGTTGTTTTTGTATGATTTCTAATTTTTCATTTATTTTGTCAGTTCTTAATATTGTTTTCCTTAATTCTTGCAGAGTTTTATCTATGTTTTACTTGATTTTGTCAGTATTGTCCTTGATCTGTCTCACAATCTGTTGAAGGTACCTAAATATAATTATTTTGAATTCCTTATCACGTTGTTCCAGTGCCACATCTTCCTTGGGGAGGTTTTCTGGCTCTGTATTTTAGGCCGTTGTTTATACTGCTGCAAAAAGGGCATGGAGGCAGCATCTTCTGACATGTTCTAACTTCACAAGAGGGAGACAGAATCACCATCAGCAGCCCAAGGCTTATTCCTGTTAGGCCAGACATGACACCAACCATCCTCTAACCTTTTTTGCCAATTCTGACACCACTTATCTGTACCTCAGAACTCACTACTTCTCTGCTGGGTTCAATAATTCATTACAGTGGCCACACAGAACTCACAGACAATACTCAAAATTATGGGGGGTTTATTAGGGAAGTAACAGGCTGTAATTCAGGTGCAGGAACATGTACAAGATACAGTTCTTAGATCAGGACAGTCTCCCCTCTGCTGTGCCTTTAGGCATGCCTCTCAGCCTGGCCCCTGCTCTGCTTGGCCAAGTGTTAACAAAGCTTTTTAGCTCTACCAATAGATATACCTATATGCACCCCACTCTGCCAGCAGGACTCTTGCCCAGTGGCACTCAGCTTCCTCGCTCTGTGGGCTAGGTAAGCCTACCACTCTGTCTCATGCTTCTTGGTTCTACTGCCACCGTCTCTGTGCCAGGTATCTCTGCCAAGGAGGTCCAATGCAGGGATATCAGGTCCAAGAGTACGCTCCACTTCACCTCCAGCTCTTCTCTCTTGATGGCAGTGAGAGCCCCCTCTCTAGGAAGACTCATTTTAAGCCTGGCAGAGTGAGAGAAGTAACCAGTCCCAACATCAGAGTACTACATACCTTATATGCATGGTCTCATCCAGTAATCTAGTGGGAGTTACAAAGACTATGGCTAGAAAAGCCGTATCAGGTAATTCACTGCACCACAACTGCTTTATTGTCTTTGTTTGAACTGGGATTGTCACTTGTCTCCAAGACATTGTGATGTTGTTATTGTATTTAATTGGTAATTGTATGTTGATGTGATTTACCCAGGGTTTTTTTGGTTTTTTTTTTTAATTTTTATTTTATTTTGATTTGGGTGAAAGTTTACAGAGCAAATTCATCTTCCGTTAGCAGTTCACATACACTTTGTCTTAGGACATTGACTGCAATCTCCCACAATGCAACAGCTCCTTTTCCACTTCCTCCCCATAGTTACCTCTTTCCTGTATCCTTCCCTCCCATATACTCTTGCTCACTGAGCTGTCTTCCTGTGCATACACAGTCCTTCTATTCTCCCATGATTGATCTCTCCATGGAGTGGATCTACCAAATGTAAATGTTAGCTCATATGCCTATCTTGTCTTTGGCTGGAAGCTACAAGAGTGGGTTCAATTCCAGACTTGAAGGGCAGCTAGGGGCCATAGTCTCAGAGGTTCTGCCAGGCTCTATCAGACCAGCAAAACTGCCCCCCCCCTTTTTTTTAATGATTTTGAGTTTTGTTCCACATTATTCTCCCATTCTATCAGGATCTCCTACATAGATTGCCCTCCAACTTGTTAACAGTGGTAGCCAAGCACCATCTAGTTCTTCTGGTCTCATAGTCATATAGACTGAGGATTGCATGGTATACCAGTTCCTTGGACTAATTGTTTCCATGTGTCTTTAGTTTTCTTTGTTGTTCTTTGCTCTGGACGAGGAGAAGCCCATTGTTGCATACAGATGGCCACTTGCAAGCTTTTAAGATCCCAGTCACTACTCGCCAAAGTAGGATGTGGAACAATGTTTTTGTGTAGTGTGTTATGCCAGTTAAGCTTGATGTCCCCTGGGACTATGGTCCCAAACCCACAGGTCCAACTGCTTGCTCCCTCTGGGTAGCTGTCTGTGACCCAGAAGTGACTATAACCTTGTCCCTTGTGAGCTCTGCTATATACCTAGAAATTCTTGTTGTTGTTGTTGTTATGTGCCGTCGAGTCGGACCCGACTCATAGCAACCCCTCCTTGGGTTTCTGAGGCAGTATCACTACGGAAGTAGATTGCTCCATTTCCTTCCGAGGAGTGGCTGGTGGGTTTGAACCACCGGCCTTCTGGTTAGCAGTCAAGTGCCTTAGCCACTACACTACCAGAGCTCCTGAGAATGTAAAAATACACTTGTAGAAACATTGTGTGCCAATCCTGTACACGGTCATGTGCACATTCCCCCTTGCGTAGACATACCTAATAGTTCAGCCTATCCACCTATCTGTCCACCTGTAGATCAGTGTTTGCCATCACTGACAATGCAGTACTGTATGTGTAGAAGGATTCATCTTTGCTTTATTTTTTAATTTTTGGGTTTTTTTTAGTTTATATATCTGAGTGAGTGGGGCTAGTGTGCTAATCTGTTTGCTAGTTTGACAGCAGTTAGGCATTCACCCCCTGTCTTCTGGTGGGTGTGATAGAGGATGAAAATGTGTGCACAGTTCTCTGTTTGCTATTCACGTGGAACAGTTGAGAGCAGATTGGGCCAATATTGGCTGCCATTTATCGTTGAGCAGTGTAGTATAGTAAATTACATAATGTGGCTTTTCTAGCCATAAGTCTTTGTAAACTCCATGTGGAATTTGCCATGAGCAACTGAGTAGCTTCTGATTGTTAATGTTATCCCCATGGGGTATTTCTGTTGAGAGTGACAGAAAACAATCTTCTGGAAGTGTTCTTTTTCTCAGGTGTATAGAATTCTGATGTTGGGATTGGTTAGTTTGACCACTCTGCCAGGCTTAAAGGGAGCCCTGTTAGAGGCAGAAGGAGTCTTTCTGACTGCTGGCTGAAAAAGACGTGCTGCCGATAGAAACACACTCCTGAAAGACATGCACATTGCTGAGTGAGAGATGTTAGAGACGTGCTGCTGAGAGAAACATGAGAGACGTGCACTGCTAAGAGAGAGATGTGAGAAACACACTGCTGAGAGAGAGACTGCTGTCTGCAAAGTGAGATGGCTGGTTGCAAGAGACTGAGTGCATTTCTGAACTTGAGTTGTAGCCTGTTGCTTCCCTAATAAACCCCATAATCTGAGTTATGTGTGGCCACTGCAGCGAATTATCGAACCCAGCTGAGAGGTGATGGGTGCTGCAGGAGGAATGAAGGAGGTCAGAAGATGTGGCCTCCCTGCCCCTTTGGCAATCAGTTAGTGCAGAATCAGAATCAGGTAGTGTCCTTGCTCATTGGGTGGAGCTGTAGGAGATACAGATGTGATTGGGTTGTGTAACTGTGGTGGTTGTCTTTTGCTGGATGGGACAAAAAAAAAAAAAAATCGAAGACGAGAATAAAAACAAACAGCATAAACAAACAACAACCACAGAAAGAAAAAAGAAGGATAAAGAGAAAAAGAAACAAAATCTGGGGAGAAGGAAAAAAGAAAAGAAAGAGACTACTTTGAAAAAATGCAAAAAGAAAAGCAAGGATGAGAAGAATTATAAGAGGAATAAGGAAAAAGAACAAGATCCAGGGAAGAGAAAGAAAAGGAAAAATGAAATAAAAATGGAAGGAAAGAAAAAGAATCTCTTAAAAATAAAAGAGAAATCTTAAGGGGATATGGCACCTAGATCGTGTTACTACTGGATGAGCAGGTGGCAGGGAGCAGTGTACATAGTTCCAGAAGGCCTAAAAGGGTGCTGGAGGCAGGGCATCTGGTCCCAGAAGAAGTTCCTGCTGTTTCAAAAAGCATCTTGGGACAGGACCCCTATTTCCAGAAGTAGTTCCTGCTGGCCCAAAAGGCAGGTGGGAGCAGGGCACCTGATAGAAAACTAGCTCTACCTACCCAGCAGGCACTGGGGACAGAGTACCCGATCCCAGATGAAATTCCTGCTGATCCAGAGGATGTCTCGGGGGACAAGGAGTCTTTTCCTAGAATACAGTGCTGCTGTCCCAGAAGGCAGCTTGGAGCAGAGTGCCTGGTGCTGGAACCAGTTCCTGCCTGTCCAGAAAGGCAGCTGGTGTTAGGATGCCCCATCTGGATGGAATTCCTGCTGATCCAGAAGGTGGTGGGCATGGGAGAGGGCCACACTTCCGTTGACTGGGAGGGTGTGGTATACAAGGGGAGTATTGCACCATTTTAGTCACCAGCCATTAGTGTGGATGTCCATGCATTCCTTGGTATGCAGAGCCTATTGTCAGATTGCTATCCCAACCGGAACGCCACTTGCAAATATTCAAAATGGCTATGCAGTCAGGGCAGTTGACAGTCTACAACTCCGTTTGTCTCCTTATTTCCTTATTTGCCGTTGTATTTATTCCACTAATTAATAGTTCCCTTCCAAGGTGAGGGTTCCAGGATTATCATATGCATCTGTTTCAGTTGGTTTCTTGTTTCTTTGTTGAAAAGGATCTGTGTAGCTTGTCTGCCTATTCCATCTCTGTAGAAGTCTCCCTCATTTTGAATTTCAGTTACTTTCAGTATGCCTATTTGGAGATGTCTAGTAGATAAGAGTGAAGTGTGAGCCATAGTTCAGGAGAGCTAGAAATTAACTTATATCTAAACCACAGATGATTTTTATTATGCTATTCATTGAAAGCTGATATTTTGAAAAAAATTTTTTTTTTTTTTTTTTTCTTTCCTTCCTTCCTCCCTCCCTCCCTCCCCCCCCTCCTGTCTTAATACATTTAATGTTGAGGCTTTGTCTTGGTACCTGTTGATATACAGGTTTGGCTCCCAGCAGCAGACCCTCAACATCCTACCCTGGAGTCTCTTTATAAAGTAGCATCTCTCCCAGCAGGACTACTTCCCTGCTCTGCAAACTACTTTCTTCAATGCAGGAAGAGATCAGTTTTTCTGTCCCAGAAACAGCCCTTCCAGTCTATGCATCCCATCTGAAGAGGCCACTCAGATAGTTGAGGCTGGTGTGCCACAGCCACACACAGTCTGCCTTGCCAGCCAACTGGCCACCGACCACACAGGCCATTTTAATCTCTTGCCCACACAGGTGCTGCAGGGCTTATAGAGCACTGTAGGCATAGGGGTTGTGCTTCCCTCACTCAGATAAAATAAGTCTGCCTGCACATGTGCCTTTTTTTTTTTTTTTTAAACTTTCTGTTGTAATTTGGGTGAAAATTTATAGAGCAAATTTGTTTTCCATTCAACAGTTCATACACATTTTGTTTCATAACATTGATTGCAGTCCCCACAACATAATAGTTCTCTTCCTACTTCCTTTCTATGGGTTACCTTTACCTTTTCCCTTTGTCCCTCTTCCTGTGCATTCCTGCCTTTTGAACTTTCTCCCTGCACATGTGCTGCCCTTCTGATCTCCCATGGTTGATTGTCTTCAGGAGTGTACCTACTTGGTGTAATTGTTCACCTTTTAGGCCTATCTATTGTTTGGATGAAAGTTAAGCCATGGGAGTAAGTTCAATTCCAGGACTAAGGGGCCACAGTCTTAGGAGTTTCACCAATCTCTGTCAGGCAGTAAGCCCGGTCTTTTTAATGATTTTGAGCTTTGTTCCATATTTTTCTCCTACCCTATCCAGGACCTCCTATTTCAGTCTCTTTCCAGAGAGTGGTTAACAGTGGTAGCCAGGTACCATCTTGTTCTTCTGGCCTCACGATCACATAGGCTGAAGTTCCCATGGTCCACTAGTCCCTTGGACTAATTGTTTCCATGCGTCTTTGATTTTCTTCACTCTTCTTTGCTCCAGATGAGGAAAAAGCAGTTGTTACATCGTAAATGGCTGTTCATAAGGTTTTAAGACCCCAGGCACTACTCACCAATGTATATGTAGAGCAGTGTTTTTGTGTATTGTATGTTATGCCAGGTGAACTTGATATCCCCTGAGACCATGGTCTCTAGCTTGACCCTCTGCCTGACCCTCCACCCATCTTCAGTGCACTGTACTTGGATACAAATCCACTGTTCTACGTCCTGGCCACAAATTGCCCCAGAACAAATACACAGTTTTAGTTGTTTCTTTTTTGTTTACAATGACTTCTTAACCATGCTTAAGATGTTTATTATATAAATCTGATCAAAAGTAACATTTTCAGACAATTGAATGAGGGTGAATGAGGCCAAAATTCACTTTTGGAGATGTCACAAGATATGTGTGATGTATGCATGGGTGCTGTATGCCAGAACTTTTCAGCATAATTTTGTCATTTTGGACTGTTATTTTGTATGCATGCTTTATTTATATGGACATGCCATTTGTGAGGAAAAAATACAATAAACAGAGTAAATTTAAATTTTATATTAAATTAATTTTTATTCATTTAGCTCCCCACAAGTTGCTGGTGTTCCTAGATTCCGGTTTGGACCACCTGAAGATATGCCACAAACTAGTTCCAGTCACTCTGATCTTGGCCAGCTTGCTTCTCAAGGAGGTAATAAATAGCTAAATAAAGCCATGGATTGCTTAGATTTGCATGTAGTATTTATTAAGCTTTTGTAACATATTTTCAGGAAACAACACATGAGTATAAATATAAAAAAAGTCATAATATACATATACTTACTAAACAGTAGGAGCTCTGGTTGCATAGTGGCTAAAGCATTTGGCTGCTAGCCGAAAAGGCTGGTGGTTCAGACTCACAGCCACTCCATGGGAGAAAGATGAGGCAGTCTCCCTCCGTAAAAATTTGCAGTCTTGGGAACTAGAATTATGGGGCAGTTCTGCTCTATTTAAAGTTTTGCTGTGAGTTGGAACTGACTTGATGACAATGGGTTTTTGTTGTTGTTTTTTTAATTGCATACTACTTAATCTACAAATCTTATCTTTCCAACAAAGTTCAGAGTTCTTTGGTCATAGGACAGGATTTTACATTTGTATCCGTTCTGGCTCCTTGTATATAGTATTGTATGTGCTGTAAGAAATAACTGTTGAACCAATAAACATACATAGGGACTACAAGGTATCCCTCGGTGGTGTAAAACAGTTAAGTGCTCAGCTACTAGCTGAAAGATAGGCTGGGTGAATACATTCTGGAGGCAACTTAGAGGAAAGACTTAGCAATCTACTGGGTCATAGCCTATGCCCAGTTTTACTCTGAAACACCTGTGTTTGCCATGAGTCAAAATCAGCTGAAAAGCAACTAGTTAAAAGTTGTTGGAAGGAATGCAGCATGTTTTCTGTTCACAGTTTGGTATTTGTAATTGTTCCAAGCTAAATGTATAAAACTAGTTAGAAGAAAAAACCATTATTAAAAATAAGAAAAAAATGATAAAAATATGTGAAAGTAATAAAATGATTTCCAAGTTAAATCCATACATGTGTAATCTTTCTAAGAAGCTGTCTGGCATTTTGTATGTAAAGAGAGTACACATAGTACTTCTGTAAAAAGCTCAAGACAAAAAATAAATCTGTAGCTTTCATTAGGGTCACATAATATGTCATGTTTCCTGGTATTTAGGAGGTTCATTTTAATATGGCAGGCTTCTGCCGATAAGAAATTGTGAGTTGATTCCATATCATTTCCAAATTTTATGTGACATTGTATTAATAGGGCAATTCATCAATGTGGGAGTCAGAATTAGGCTTAAGTTGGAATGCCACCTACTTAGTAGCTTTGTGACCTTGGGAAAGTTTATTAGCCTCTTAAAGAACTTTAGTTTCTTTAAACCTAAAAGAGGGATAATACTATATTTCAGTTTTGGTGAGGAATAGAATCTAATAAATTGAGTACTCAATATATAAAGTTAACTTGTATGAAACTATAAAAGCAGTGTTTTTAGCTAACTTTCAAGGGTGCTTTAATTAATATTAGGAAGCATAACATTTGCTTAAGGAGCTCTGGTGGTGCAGTGCCTGAGGCATTTGACTGCTAACCAGAAGATTGGTGGTTCAAAACCACCAGCCATTCTATGGAAGGAAGATGGGGCAATCTACTTCCATAAAGATTTACCACCTCAGAAACCCAATGGGGGTCGCTATGAGTCAAAGTCTACTTGATGACAGTGTATTTGGCTTTTTGGTTTTGACATTTGCTTAAATTATATTAAAAGTTTGAGACATTGAATTTTGCTTGATGGACTAATTAAGTTATGGACTTCAACAAAGTTGTAGATCTCAGGTAATTTTCTTCTTTCAGATCACCAAGGATGTTGCAGATTTATGTTCTTCCAGACATTAATATTCAGCATTTTCTTTAGGTTTAGGAATGTATGAAACACCCCTCTTCCTAGCTCATGAAGAAGAGTCTGGTGGCCGAAGTGTTCCCACCACTCCTCTACAAGTAGCAGCCCCGGGTAGGTATCAAAGGCAGATTTATGGATTTGTGTTTCATTGGTAAGATGGGAACCTATGAGATATTGTCTGGCTAAAAATTGGAACAACTGCAAACTTAAATTTTAATTGTTTTTCTTGTTTTATTTTTGAAGTGACTGTATTTACTGAGAGTGCTACTTCTGATGCTTCAGAACATGCCTCTCAGTCTGTCCCAATGGTGACAACATCCACTGGCACTTTATCCACAACAAATGAAACAGCAGCAGGTGATGATGGAGATGAAGTATTTGTAGAGGCAGAATCTGAAGGGTAAGTGTTTACTATGTAAATTTACATTTTACGTGTTTTTATTTAAGTCAGGAAACAGTCCATTCAGCTGTTTTTCCGATAGTATCCTATTAAATACATAAACCAAGCCATTTATTTTGAAAAACTAATTTTCCACCTAATAATATATTTTAGAACTTAAAGATTTTATACATATTATCTGTGTTAATTTGTTACAGTTGAGAAGCCAGTAACAGATGAGACAATATTCATGCTCATCTAAATTTGGAATAAGTCCAGTATTTATTGTCTTCACAGTAAAACAAACTCACCTATACTATTCCCTCATTCCAGGTAACTTGTGCTCTGTGCCTGTTGAATACCAGATATATCAGTATTGTAGAAGACAAAATTTTAGAAACAGTTATCTCCCTGAAAATTCCATGATACATTCTAGGACAAAGTATTTCTTTAAAAGCATTGATATTGTTCCATTAAAGTTGCTCCTTGAACTTTTTCTCCGCCAAAGAAGCTTTTTGGTGAAAATTAGGAATATTAGGAAATGACTCATTTTCCATTTAGTAGTGGACTTTCATGTAATCCTCAGTATTTATGTGTGTTTTGACTTTGGTGTCTGAGAAAGTGGCTTCATAAAAATTAGAGATTTTTGTAGTAGTTTTCAACACAGGTACATTTTCAACTCATCAGTTTTAAAGAGAGCTTAACAAAAGTATTTCATGAAAAATCATCTGCATGTTTTAAGTCAAAGGAAGTGGAGTAATTTAATGGAAAGAACCAGTGGTCTTGGAGGTTTGTTTTTTTAACTTTTAAGAGTAGAACATAATTCTTCATAAAATGAGAAAGTCGGGCTATACTGCATGGTTAAAAGCTAGAAGTATCCACCAAATTTCCTAGGTAGAATTCAAGAACTGTACTTAATGACACTTTTGTAGAATAATTGCAGGCCAGCTCCTGGATATAAGGGGGAAAAGCAGGTCTGTTGTTACTCTTCCAACACCAGACCAAAAACCAAACATGCTGCCATTGAGTTAATTCCTATTCTTAGCAACCCTATAGGACAGAGTGGAACTCTGCCCCATGGATTTCCAAACTGTAAATCTTTACAGAGCAGACTGCTTCATCTTTCTCCTACAGAGTGCCTGGTGGGTTTGAACCACTTACCTTTTGGTTAGTAGTGGAATTAACCGCTATACCACTGGAGCTCCTTTCTCTAACACAGTACTACATAATTTGACAGAAGCTCTGGTGGCATAGTGCCTAAAGCATTTGACTGCTATCCAGAAGCCTGGTGGACCCTATTGAGAATACTGGCTGCCACTAATCACATACCATATATGCAGTTGATTTTACATAAGTCATTTATAATCTGAACACTATTTCTGGGAAATATTATCTCCATTTTACTAATGAGAGCATTCAGGCTGAGACCCGGTTAAAATAACTAGCTTAGGGTTTACCACTGGTAACAGACACTGGTAACAGACACTGTGTGACTCCAATCTGAAATTCTTTACACTTCACTAGCACTTTTCAACTTCAGGACAGTCATTGGTAGATCTCTCTCAGGTAAGTTGTTTGCTGATACTTGGACTAAGGTTTATAAATGTAGAAACTGGAGCAGATGCAGATTATTCTTGTACTTTTATGTCTCTCACTTGCTTTTTGATACACTTTCTTCAGTGAGAGAAAGATGGAGTTGTAGCCATTGAGCCAGGAATTTCACATACCCATAGCTTATCCCATCTGGGCTAGAGCCCATTGTGAGTTACTGATATATTATTAATAATTATGACTTGTTACTTAGTAATCTGTTGTCTATAAAAATTGTGTGGGGATTTATCAAAATCTGGATAATACACCTCCTATGAGTCTCAAGAATGAAAATTCTTTCTCATAGGGGGAAGAAAATAATAGCAAAAAAAAAAAAAAAAA
>NW_006921960.1:3247080-3255809 GCF_000298275.1 Orycteropus afer afer
GGGGTTTAGTCCAATTCTGCATCCTTTCCTTCAAGGCTCAGGGGTCCAAGATTATCTTCTGTGTCTGTGTTAATTGGTTTCCCTTTTCTTTTTGAAGAGGGTCTGTGCAATCCTTCTGCCTAGTCCACCATCTTGCAGGAACCCCCAGTTTTTTATTTTCTTAATCAGTATTTGTTTCCCTTTCTTAGTATTAGCTCAGAGGCAGGGCTCGAAATTGATAGCCAGCAGGAAGAAGAGCCTGTTCAGGCTTCTGATGAGTCAGATCTTCCTTCCACCAGCCAGGATCCTCCTTCCAGCTCTTCTGTAGGTAAGTTTCTGCTCTTGGCTACGGTATAACTTTCATGTATCAAAATTCTTTGCAAAATCACCATTTTACTAGTAACAATTCAATAATGTCTTCTATTCTTGAATTTTAAAATGGTTTATTTAAAAAGAAAATTTTATTAAAGAGAGGGTAGATCAAATAGATCATTGTAGTTGCTTTGGCAAGCTAGGAAGCCATTTGGAGGGCTTTGAGCAGCTAAGTCATGATCTGACTTAAAGTTTAAAAATATCAGTCTGACTGTTGTGTAGAGAAGAGACTAAAAATGAGTAATGGGTAGGAAGGAGAACATTCAGAAACTTGCAGTAATGCAAGGTAAAGATTGTGACAACTTAGACTGGTAGAGTGAAGGTTGTGGGAAGGGGGCAGTTTGGTACATTATTAAATTAGTTTGCAAGATTTGCTGATGAATATGGAGTATCTGAAAAAAAAAGAGTCATATATGACTCATATATTGTAATTGACTTGTTTACTGAGGGTACTGATGTTTTATTTACCATTATATCCTCTAACACCTGCCACCATGCCTGATACGTGGTAGGCACAAAGTGAATATTTATTAAATTAGATGAGGGGTGAATGGAAAAAGTCAAGCCTTTCTTCTTCAAATTAGATTTTCTTTTCATGTCATACTTCTTTTGTTTTAATGTTCTTCATTGTTTTGCATATATATATTGAAAGCCAATGGACACCTGGATTTATCCATGCTTTTATTTAGTAATTATTTATTGCCATTATAGCTGCTTTCTTGGTTTTTTTAACTTGTTTTCCTTGTATCTCAATGGGGTTTTCTTCTTCCTAGATACTAGTAGTAGTCAACCAAAGCCTTTCAGACGAGTAAGACTTCAGACAACATTGAGACAGGGTGTCCGTGGCCGTCACTTTAACAGACAGAGAGGTAAATTTCTGACCTATTGATTACATGATGAGATGTGGGGTAGTTATAAATGAACAAGGTTTCTAATTCTTAACCTGTAGTTAGTTTTTAAAATAAGCTCCAAATTGATAATAGCAACTTGAAAAATTAGATATGACAGTTAGGGGGCAGTGACTTTATGTTAATGGGGGAGGAACTGTTCAGAAAAGGAGGAATAAAATAGTTACACAAGTTGAAGAATGTAGTCAGTGTTACTGAATAGTACGCATAGAAATGGAATTGTATATATTTTCAACAAAAAAAAATTATTAAAAAGATTGAGGAGTTGATTTAATAATTAGAGATTGACAGTGAAGTTTTTAAAGATAACATGTATATATTAACAAAACTTTTCCACTGCCATGCAGACAGTTCTGACTGACCCTATTAGGACAGAGTAGAACTGCCCCAGAGGGTTTCCAAGGCTGTAAATCTTTACAGAAGCAGACTTTCTCATCTTTCTCCCTCAGAGTACCTGTGGTTTCAAAGCAACAACTTTTTGGTGAGCAGCTTAATGCCTCACCCACGGAGCAACCAGAGCTCTTTTTGTATACTGTAACTGTTACAAATAGGTCCTTATAGTTTATATATTTCTTCTTGAATCCAAAGTAAGATTTGGAAAATCTGAAGTGCTATAGTGTCATATGTTTATTTGTTACATCCCTACCTTACTGTCATATTCTTAAATACCTTTTTATACTCTGGAATAGAACTCTGACTTCAGTTAGCTACTAAAAAAATGTAAAACTGTTATCTTTGTATTTTCTAATGTAACCATTAGAGATTACCTTCATGTTATAAAAATGTTAATCCAATTGCTAGCTAGTGATTTCAACTGAAGATACAGAATAATTTAAGATAAAGAATAATTTTATATCCACTGTGCCTGTTACGTATTTGATACTGAACTGAAAACAGTTTTTATAATGAACGAGGTGAATGAAGTGAATTCCCTAGTTTTGAGTTTACTTCTTAAAAGATACATTCAGTTTGATTCTTTTTTTCTCTTCTAGGTGTGAGCCATGCAATGGGAGGGAGAGGAGGAATAAACAGAGGAAATATTAATTAAATTAAATGTTCTGTAAACTCTAGTAAGTGTGAATAAGATTGTCAAAGCTGTTTTAGTGTTATTGTCAAGTTGAAAAACGTTTTTGTATTTAAATTGGTATGCTCATTTCAATATTCTTTATTAATAAAATTGTATTTCAGTGTCAAAATTTATCTTTTTTTTTTTTTTTCCATTTTATTTGGTTGGCTCTTCCTTTCTCCATCAGTCTAAGGGCAGTTGTACCACACTTTGGATAGAGTCTGCCCAGAACGAGTAGTAATTGCTCTTGCTGTTCTATTAGGTACATCGATGTTATAGTATTGATCTAAAGAAAAGAAAAATCATTTTTTAGTTAAAAAGAAAACAGAATACTTAAACAAACGTAATTTGTGTCAGTTATTATACTGGAAAACAATGCTTACTATTTAAATATCAGATATGCTTTTATTAAATAATTTGAACTTACTGATAAACAGGAAAACAGTTGCCTTGATGCACTTATTTTTGACATCTTTCAGTAAAATTAGGCTTAACTCTTCCTTTTTCAAAGTAATCATTTGAGAATAGCTCCATTTTTAAATAGTAATTATACTTGGGTTTTATCCTTTCTAGTAAATATTTCTGATGTCATTTAGCATTAAGTAAAATAACTTAGATTTCCCCCAAGAAAACTTGGCCTGGGTAATAGAATTCAAGTCATAAAATTATTTTTTCAAGAAACCCTTTTTAAATATTATGGACTATGTAATGATGATGAAAATCAGTATTAATTTGTGGCAAACAAAGCTTTTGTTAAATGTCATAGATGACAGAAGAAAATACTGTTTTCAGTAGCTGTTTTACTCAAATAATTGGTTGTTTGTCTTAATGGACTTTATCTCATGAAAGACAGGGCAGCATTGAATTACAATTCTATCCAGTTTAATTGAAATTAAAGCAAAACTGTAAATTCTTGTTCAGAGCAGTTAGAATGAGTGTTATAGCTTAACATCTCACTTGGTGTTTTTGCTTTGATTAAATTTATATTGGGAAGCTAATGAGATTTTACTAAATAACTTACCTTTAGAAAAGGCATAGTAATCATAGCCGTCAGGTTTCCTGATGTTGGGCAGTGATATAGCTGAGGTAACCAAATTTGGAAGTCCTCTCCACAGTGTACTTACTTTAACTTCATTATGGAGAAAACCTGTAAATGACATTTTTAATGAAAGGTTTCAGACTGAAAGGTAAATACATCGTATTGGGAAGAACAGCTTAAATTTAGAGTCAGACAGACGTGAATTTTAGTCTCATTTGTTTGCTTGGGTAGCTCTGTTGCCCTTTTGTTGTGTTATTTAACTTTGATGCTTCCTTTTTTGCTCTCTCTGATATGGCCATACTGTCTAACTTTTAGAACTGTTTTTAGGGTTACAGAATTGTATTAATACTTCTATCAAGAGGTCCTTGATAAACTGTATTTATTCTAATAAACAGACCTGAATAAAACTGCATTCCTCACCCACAAAAAAAAGAAAAGTCTTGATCTTTGGTTATTAACTGAGGCAAATTGATATGTTTTACATTAATAAGCTTAAATTATTCAGGCTATTTGGTCAATATGTTTAGTAAGCTTTACTCTGTAAGAAACTATGTAACATCTACTTCATGTGTAAAAATTTTTAACAATAAAAAGAAAATTACCTTTGTCTTGGTAAGTGACTCTGACAGGAGTATAGTGAATTCTGATGGTGTGTGTTTGAGAAGGTCCTATAGCTCTCTCAAAGCGACGTCGCCTAACCTGTGTCATTTCTCCATACACTGGATAATTGATCACAGGCCTTCTTCCAGTACACTTTCTGGTGGGTTCCAGTTTATACGTATACTGCTGAATGCCACCACCTATTATGTGTTAGAAAATCTTTTATAATATGAACATTAATGTTTATTCCCAAAAAGAATGAAAACAAGCTTTTACAAGGTAGAGAATTAGATCAGTTTTGTCGTTTTTCATGTGTTCAACTGTTATTACTGGTTATTTGGCAAAGATATTAGAAAAATGATTACTAAATCCTGAAATACTTGTTGAAAGAATAAATCCAGATTATTTCATATTATATATTTAATTTTATTTGTTTAAATGATGACATTCTTTTACCAGTGACCTGAAAGATGAATTGTGATTTGCATGTCAAAAGATCTACTTATTGCCACCAGCTTTTATTTATCATTAAAAATATTTGATTCAGCCATCAAAGTTATCTTTTTTTCAGTAAAGCCAGTAATAGATGAAAATGTTGAATAAGAATTCCCTGGCAAATCAATTCCTTAAAAAGTTTGTAAATTATAACACATACCTCTTTTGAAAAAATACACAGATTCAGGCCTATTTTTGTATTTGGCTATTGAAAGAGCTGCCACTATTTTTCCAGTTAGTCCTCCAAATCCTTTTACAATTTGTTTGGGATACCCTGCATCTTTAATATCATTGGTGAAACGCCAGTACTGAGAATCCTGGTAATTTAAAAAAGAAAATGATGTTAACAGCTCAGGAAAAATTGGCTTGGAACCCATTCCTAGATTTAAGTATAGGGTGAAAGTTTTAATGTATCTAAATGTTTGGTGGCATGATGGGTAAGGCATTTCGTTGCTAACCAGAAAGTCAGCAGTTCAACCCACCAGCTGCTTCACCTGAGGAAGGTGAGGCAGTCTGCTTCCACAAAAATTTATAACCTTGGAAACCCAGTGGGGGTCACTATGAGTCAGAATCGACTCAGCAGTGGGTTTTTTGTTGTTTTAATGTTTCAGTAAGTTATTAACAGATATTTTCCTGATGTGAACTTTTTATTAAATTTGATGATAGTTTGTCAAAATATGAAGACATTTCTAAAGTTGAAGTTAAGCTGATTGAGGTGCTCATAGTTCTATAAAATGGAATTTGTTTGACAGCAGCGGGTTTTGTTTACTAAACAATGCATTAACTGTTTGCTGATTTCCCTCATAAGGATGATTTTCTTACCTTAAAGAAAAAAGTTTTTCCATCACAGTTGCATCTAGTAAAAACAGTATCAATAGGGGAGGGAATACCCCAAACTTCAGTAATTCTTCGAGGTGGAGAGGGTGGAGTGAGTGGATTTAGCATCCAGAAATAATGACCTAGAATTTAAAGAAGTAGATCAACTTAAAATAAAACCTGCCCCTAAAGAAACCAAAATGAGTTTTTTTTAATGGCTTACCAAACATATAGGAGCTCTGGTAGTGTGGTGCCTAAGGCACTTGACTGCTAACCAGAAGGCTGGCAGTTCAAACCCACCAGCCACTCCTCGGAAGGAAGGTTGGGCAATCTACTTCCGTAGTGATACCGCCTCAGAAACCCAAGGATGGATCACTATGAGTTGGGTCTGACTTGATGGCACATAACAACAACCACCAACCAGATTGAATGTGTTAACAAGCATTAACTAGGTTGAGTTAATGCACAGAGTACTAGAATAGAAGGTAGGATTTGAACATTTCTAAGAGTAGATAATTCTCTTCTAAATTTAACATAGCCTTAGAAATATTTTCATTTTCTAGTTTCTCTAGAAAGAGCTTCCAGCTTTGTGACATGGAAGTCACTTATCTCTCTGGGTGTCAAATTCTTTATTTGAATTTTAATTAAGGAGTATTTGTAATTAAATGACTACAGAAATCTCTTTTGTCTGTGATTTGTCTCTCATTTAGTCTTTGAGTCTATGATTTGTTTTCAGATTTAATGACTAATTACATTTAATGAATATTGGACTAGCAAATAGTATGGCAGAGAGTTAGGAAGCATGAAACAGTGCCATTCTGTTATTCCATGAAGTTTAACATCTGAATATGGCTCAATCAAGATTTTATTTTCAAATGAAATACAAATCTTAATATCATTTCCTATGACATGAAATCAAAATTTAAACTACTTTTTAATTCCTAATGGAAGGAAAATCCTTAGTTCATGCTCTTTATTTCTTGAATGTGTCTAATTGTGTAAATCCAATATGTTGGTTATTACTCTCAAGTTCTCAAAATACTGTGAGAGATAAATTCATCTGGTTCCCCATCTCATAAATGCCAAGAACAAAATGATGGGAAGAAAAAGAAATGTGGACACAGCTCACCTCGAAATGCAACTAACGTCCCATTGCGCAAGGTAGTCAATCCATCTACTGGCTTACCATTGCATAAGTTAGTTTCATCTGAAACAAATAATTTAAAAAGTATATTAGGCCAGTATATCATAATAAGAAAAATAATTACATTCTTTTTAAATCCCCTAGTCTTCCATTTCCTTTGTTTACATTTTCCTAAAATCTTGAAGGACATAGTTTGATGTGAACGTATTTCAGAGGTGAAAGAGAACTGATGTATTTCAGAATTCTATTTTACTTAAAAATATACTATACAGAAAGTAGTATATAAAAAAAATAAATAACTAAATTGAACCAGGTTTCCGAAATCTTGATATAAATTAGACATTTACTGGATGCTTTGACTCAGTGGGAAATTCAATTTTTAATTCTGATTGCCTTTTGGACTTAGTTTGGAAAATAAATAAATACTGCAAATCTTTGCTTTGCATTGTACTTTTTAAGGGTAGACTCCCAGCTAACTTTTTTTGGACATTCTGTGTGCCATCTCTGCTGCTTAGAGACAGATGCACTGAATTCCTAACACTTGGTTATTGCTTAATTTTCCAAAGGTTAAATATAAGTGTACTGTGATTAATCATTTGCTTACCTACAAAGAAGTTGTAGAACTTCACAAGTTAACAAGTCCAGGGTTCTAGATCATATCTTTCAATAGAATGATACTGAGAGCATATTGGTTCAGATAGATACAAGTTAACATTAAAAAAAAAAAAAAAAAGTTGCCATGGAGTTGATTCCAACTCCGGACAACCCCATGTGTTACAGAGTAGAACTGCTCCAAAGGGTTTTCTTGTGTGTAATCTAAGGGATGCAGATTGCCAGACCTTTACCTGTGCCATCACTAGGTGAGTTCAGACTGCCAACCTTTGAGTTAGGAGTCAAGTGCAAGCCATCTGTATCACCCAGGGACAAGCTAACATTACCAATTTTAAAAATGAATGTAACATGTAACTGATTCTTACTACCTGAAAGCATAGGATTGGTGCTAATACCTTGATGGGGTCCGTTCACTAAGGAATCAATGCCTGAAATAACTGGAGGACTTAACACAGGGGGCTTGGGAACCATATGAGCTTTTTCTCCTTCGGCAGCATTTACATTGTCATTCTTTGGATTTACTTCAACTATTTCTGAGTTTGAGGCTTGGTTAGGGCTGGTGATGGCTTCAGCTAAAGAGGTAGGGCTCAGTTTAGGTGTTGACGTAGTCATCTTTGAGGGAGTTGGTGTAGTCTTTGGCTTTCTCACTCTAGGTTTTGTGTTTGGCTTTTTGGTACAAGGGGGCTTTTTGGGTGCTTTGGTTGGCTTTTGAGGTTTAGAAGTTGTCACTTTAGAATTAGCTGTATCTTTTGGTCTCGCTGTTGTTTCTTCAGGTTTCTCTGTAGTCTCCTTAGGTGTACTCATTGTCTTTTTTGTTGCAGTAGTTACTTTGGGTGCAGTAGTAGTTGCTTTAAGTGTTGTTTTGGCTGACATTGTGGTATCTTCATTTGTCGTTGTTACAAGCATGGTTGTGCTTGTTATCTTAGATTCAGCAGACTTTTCTTCTGTTGTAGTTGTGGGTTTTATTGTTGTCGTCTTAGGAGCAGTAGTTGTAATTTCAGGTGTTGTAGTTATTTCAGGTTTGGTCACTTTAGGAGCCTTGGTTGTAGATACAGCAGGGTCCTTGGGATTGTTTTCAAGAGACTTTGGTATGGGTTCTACAGGTAACTCAGGAGTTGGTTTAGCAGGAATCTTGGGAGTAGAGGAAGGCTTCATAGTAGTAGTTGGAGTAGAAGACTCAGAAGTGGTTGGAGCAGGTGTTTCAGGAGTAGTTGGAGTGGGTTCCTGAGGGGTGGTAGGATTAGCTTCCTCGGGTGTGGTGGGAGCAAGCTCCTCCAGGGTAGTGGGTGCAGTCTCTGTGGGAGTAGTAGGTATAGGTTCCTTGGTGGTGGTGGTCACTGGCCCTTTGGGAGTGGTGGTTGCTAACTCCTTGGGGGTGGTGGGTATGGGCTTCTTAGTAGTGGTGGTTGCAGGCTCCTTGGGAGTGGTAGTCATGGGCTTCTTGGGGGTGGTGGGCTCGGGCTCCTTGGGGGTGGTGGGCGTGGGCTTCTTGGGGGTTGTGTTTGCGGCCTCCTCAGGTGTGGTGGGCTCAGGCTCCTCGGGGGTGGTGTTTGTGGCCTCCTTGGGGGTGGTGGGCGCGGGCTTCTTGGGGGTTGTGTTTGCAGCCTCCTCAGGTGTGGTGGGCTCGGGCTCCTCGGGGGTGGTGGGCGCGGGCTTCTTGGGGGTTGTGTTTGCGGCCTCCTCAGGTGTGGTGGGCTC
>NW_006921960.1:3255938-3286689 GCF_000298275.1 Orycteropus afer afer
GGGCGTGGGCTCCTCGGGGGTGGTGTTTGCGGCCTCCTTGGGGGTGGTGGGCGTGGGCTCCTCGGGGGTGGTGTTTGCGGCCTCCTCGGGGGTGGTGGGTGCAGGCTTCTCAGGGGTGGTGGGCGCGGGCTTCTTGGGGGTTGTGTTTGCGGCCTCCTCAGGTATGGTGGGCTCAGGCTCCTCGGGGGTGGTGTTTGCGGCCTCCTTGGGGGTGGTGGGCTTGGGCTCCTCAGGGGTGGTGTTTGCGGCCTCTTTGGGGGTGGTGGGCGCGGGCTTCTTGGGGGTTGTGTTTGCGGCCTCCTCAGGTGTGGTGGGTGTGGGCTCCTCGGGGGTGGTGTTTGCGGCCTCCTTGGGGGTGGTGGGCGTGGGCTCCTTGGTGGTGGGCACGGGCTCCTTGGGAGGGGTGGGCACAGGCTCTTTGGGGGGGGTGGGTGCAGCCTCCTGGGGGGTGGTTATGAGCTCCTTGGGGTTGGTGGGTACAGGCTCCTTGGGAGTGGTGGTTATGGGCTTCTTGGTGGTGATCACAGGCTTCTTGGAGGTGGTCGCAGGTTCTTTAGTGGTGGTGGTTACTGGTTCCTTGGGGGTAGTGGGTACGGGGTCCTTGGAGGAGGTGGTCATGGACTCCTTGGAGGGGGTGGGAGCAGGCTCTTTGGAGGTTGTGGGAGCTGTCTTGGTGGTGGGTGGGGATTCCTTTGTGGTAGTGAGAGCAGAGGCTTTGGTTGTAGTTTCAGCTTTGAAAGTTGGTTTAGCAGGCACTTCAGATGTGGGTGCAAAATCTTCAGATGTTTTCTCTGCACTTTGTGTCTCTTTAACTGAAGTCGTATTCTCTTTTGTACGAGTTGAAGTCTGTTTATTTGTTGTAAGAGTCTCTTTAGTATTTACTGTTGTCTTTTTATCGGCTATTGAAGATGTCTCCTTGGATGTAACCTTAGCAGTGCTTGTAGTAGGATTAGGTGGAAGACTGGGTTTAGGACTTATTGGTTTTGCTGTCGTAATCTTGGGAGATGTAACTTTCTTGGGCTGGGTGGTAGAAATGTAAGGAGTTGGAGTGAGCTTGAAATCTCCATTATCCAGTCCACTTCCAGCTTCGTCTACAACTGGTGGTTCTGGTGTCAGTGTCTTTTTAGGAGTTCTTTTCTTGTTATCTTTTGCTACAGGGAGAAAAAAAATCTTGTCATTGTTTTTTGTCTTGAATAGTAATACACAGATCTCATCCTTGTCATTGATTTGCTCTGTGTCTCTAACCCCTAATATGTCCGTTAGTTTATTGTGAAATGGTAAATACTAAACCTATCTTATTGGGCTGTTCTAGGAGATAATTGAGATAAGGATGAAAAGCCCAAGTAAATCCCTGCATGCTAAATACATGGAAGCCAATGACAACTTTGAAAGTACTAACACAAATTCATCACTTTATATTAATGTTCTCTACTTTTGCCCCTCTTCTTCTTCCTCATTACCCAGTGCCCCTTCTTTCCTCCTGGAAACCTAGTTCTAATATTTCTGAATTTCTCTGCACTAGTTGTTTCTGAGGCCTCTCCAACTGTCCTGTGTGACTGCTTTAATCATCTCAGCCGTTGTACCCTGTTATTGTATGCATAGCTATTAGCTGTTCTCTTCCCTATGCCCACTCAGACATGGCAGGGCAAGGGGAAGTACAAAGGAGATTGGGATGCCATGGCAGCAAAGAGATGCTTTTTAACATGATTTCCCATAGCAGCTTTCTATAAGTGAACTGCAAAGCCTAAGGGGCACATCACTGAGGTGAATTCCATTTAGCAAACATCTATTGTATACAAGACTCTGGACCACTCAAAGGCTAATATCTGACGTCAGCTACAGAGAATACTTAAGAGGAAATCACAAGCTCCCAGGATAAAGAGCTCTTCATCAGTCCAGTATCATATTGCCTGGAAGAATAGAATATATTTTAGGATTTCAGGAAATAAGAGCAGAATGAAGGAAATCTCCTTTCAGGAGGTAATAGCCTACTTGGTAGTACATTATCTACTAGGAAAAAACCAACCAGATACGACATGCAATTTATTAGGAAAATAATAAAGAGAATCTAAAATACAGGTAAGAATAGTGCGTAGAGGCATATGAGAAATGAATTGATACTTGTAAAACAGCTCAAGCAGTGTATGTGTTTGTTAAAAAAAATAAAAAGGACTGGGTAAGGAAAAATGAAAACACACAAAGATAGACGAGGAAGAAGAAGAACAGTATCCAGTAAGAGGAATTGTAAAGGGAGATGATAATGAGCTTGTGCTATCCTGAGGCTCCACAGTCACTTCTACAGCATCTTCTTACCCTTTTTAAGAGTGGTTTTTAGTTGCTCAGTAGGAGTTTCCTGATGGAAGTATTCATTTGATTATCTTCTAAAATAATTTTTATAGTTATATGCCATCCCCAAATATTGAAATATCCTCAAATCATTCTAGCAACACCCATTATTTTTAAAAAAATTATTAACATGGCATTGATACAGTGTTTGATCTTTATCAATGCTCAAACCTTTGGGTTTCTTCTTTAATTCTGACTTAGCAGCTGAATTTTTGGAAGACTTGATTTTCCGAATACTCGAAGAGGAAGAGGAAGAGGAGGAGGAGGACTCTTGATTTTCAGAAACAGAGTGTTCTATAAATCAAATAAAAAGGTTGATCACACGAACTGTGATTTAAAGCAAAAAAAAAACTGAATACAACAAGAATTTCTGTTTACTGATCTACCAATATCTGTGTACTGCTATTATTTCATCAGTAATATGATCAACTGCCTTTTAGTTGTCAGTTAAAGCAAGGCACGTGAGTTGTTATAGCTACTAGCCAAATAACTTTCTCTTGACTTTCCTATATCAGTCAAAAGTTTCTCTCAAAATCTGTGCTGAACAGAATATAATGGACTTTTCTTCTTTTTTTTTTTTTACATGACAATTTTGATCTAGACCCATACTAGATTCAGTAAATAAGGGAAGAGTGTAAATACCTAAGGGTTGATAGTTTGGCTTAAATTTTGATTTTAAGCAAGTAAAGCTTTCTTTGAAAACAAACAACAAACAAAAACTATAATGAGCCTTTCATGACTCACAAGATCACCCTGCTCTCTGATATAAGTGATCCACCTACAGGTGATTTCTAAGAAATCCTCCTTTTGCCGCATCTGCCATCATCCTACCTTTTGTTATTTCCTCTGATTCTATAACTTTCTTAGTCTTCTTCTTGTTTGGTGATTTAGGTGAACGTTTGGTGGTTGATTTGATGGGGTGAGATGCTGCTGGAGCCGGAGGTACAGTCTTTGCAGATGGTGGTGATGTGGGGTTATGCACTGAGGCCAAGCAAGACAGTGGGTTAACATGTTGTTTATATTCATCAGCAAGTCTAACTATGACAGGCACAAAGGCATCTGGCTTCAGGAGTAGATGCTTGTGAAAACCAGCACAGCCAGGCTCCAAGACTTAAAACTTCTAAGCAATTAATTCTAAGGATATGTTGCTGTAAAATATCATTTCTCAAATTGTTGTGAATTATGACAGAGAGCAATGGCTCAAGAGTCAGAAGACCTGGATTCCAGTCTTAGGCCTGAGAGATTCAAATCATTGTGAGCTCGGTCAAATGAGCTAATCCCTCTTGAACTTGTGTGCAAAACTAGGTGTTTGTTCTAGATGCTTTCTGAAGGTGTTTGACAGCCTAAACTATACTATACTCTGTGAGCTAGATCCCTGTGATTATAAAAATAATACTGTATGTGAATGGCATGATATTCATGCTCTTGAGAAGAGGGCTGTAATACATTTTCCAATTAATTTAAATCAAATGATACTAACTTTTCATTTTTTTTTTAATTACAAAAGTTCTGCATGAATATTTTCCCATGTGAAAATTTTACACCTTCCCATTATGCTTTTCTTCAAAATGTGTTGCCCTCCACAAAGATAAATAGCTGTTAATGGTTTAGTGTGTGTCTCTTAAAACCATTTATCTCTTTTGACTAATTTTTCATGTTGAGAAGAAAAGACACGGGACATTTTTTGATAATTAGGAACCAGAAGAAAAGGAGAAGGACTTCTGGAAGATAAGAAAGCAGAGAACAATTGTCACTTTCAAGGTGGAGGAGAATTGTGCTAAGTCTTGCTGCTCCACTAAACATCTCAGATCTCTGTGGTCTCCATGAACTGACAGCTCTATCTCTCCCTCCCTCTGCCCATACCCAAGAAAAACGCCAAGAACCTCTATTTGAGAAACAGTTCTGCTAAGTACTAGCTAGTGATCTGAGGCAAAACAATTCACCTCTTGGGCTCTGTTTCCTCACCCACATTATGAAGAGATTGAACTGCTTTGGTTCCTTCAACTGTTGATGTGTTATGATTTCGAGTTATATAGAGATCCTATTTCAGCAATACAAACAACTAAGCAGTGAGACTCAAAATAATTTGATTGATATTTTTAAAAATATTGAAGCTCCAGGAACTTCCTTTTTTTCAGTTGTGACCAGACCCTCTCTGTGAGTTCTGTAAATGACATTGCCTGGCATTGCCTCCATCTATTTTTTTCTTTGAGTTCTATTTAAACTTCAGGTATCTGACAACACTGGGTAGCATAAAATGTTGTCTTCACTAAGACTCACTCTCAAAGCTTCATTATTCTGTAATCATATTTCCTTCTCACCTATCCCCTACCCCTGCCTAAAATAAATTTTTAACTTTTTGTCTCACAGCCAAAACCATTATCAGAGTAATGAGCAAATACGATCACTTATCCCAGGTCCCTCCAAAAGCTGTAGGAACTCTGAGCTCCGAGTTTTTGATTAGGAGGGTGTTGTCTCCATTTTTTTTTTTTTTTTTTTGAATGCTTTCCAATAATAAAAACATTCCTCA
The DNA here is from genome assembly GCF_000298275.1 of Orycteropus afer afer. Lineage (NCBI taxonomy): Eukaryota > Metazoa > Chordata > Mammalia > Tubulidentata > Orycteropodidae > Orycteropus > Orycteropus afer. The sequence continues at coordinate 3,260,815 of NW_006921960.1, forward strand.
GTTATGCTGATTAACATTTTTCCACCCTATCTTTCTCCTCTGTGTCTAAAGAAGCAGGAGGTACAGGCTTGTTTAAATAAAATGATAACTACGCAAGCAATGCTTATTTTTCACTTTTACCTCCGTAAATATTCTTACTTTAAAAAAGCAGAGGTTGAGAACATTTAGTTTAAAAAAAAAAAAAAGATTAAGTATGTTTTAGCATCTTTTTTGTAAAGTTTGGAGGGTTTTGTTATAACACTGAAGGAGCTGTGGTGGCACAGTGCCTAAGGCATTTGACTGCCAACCAGAAGGTTGGCAGTTCAAACCCACCAGCCACTACATGGAAAGAAGATGGGGCACTCTACTTCCGTAAAGATTTACTACCTTGGAAACCCAGTGGGGGGTTCCTGTGAGTCAGAATCAACTTGATGGCAGTGGGTTTGTTGTTGTTGTTTGTTACACACTGAGTACTCAGTCAGAGCCTATAACCAGAAAAGGGAGATTTTAAAATGGGAATATCCTTTTTATTGAGTTTATGACACACAACAAGGAACCCTGATGGCTCAGTGTTTAAGTGCTTGGCTGCTAATAGAAAGGTCAGCAGTTCAAACCCATGAACTGCTCTGTAGGAGAAAGATGTGGCAGTCTGCTTCCATAAAGATTATAGTCTTGGAAACCCTATGGGACAGTTCTAATATGAATGTTGTTGTGTGCCGTCGAGTTGGCCCCGACTTATAGCGACCCCTCCTTGGGTTGCTGAGGCAGTATCACTACGGAGGTAGATTGCCCAACCTTCCTTCCGAGGAGTGGCTGGTGGGTTTGAACTGCCGGCCTTCTGGTTAGCAGTCAAGTGCCTTAGGCACTATGCTACCAGAGACCCTTCTAATATGAATAGGGAGTCAGAATCAACAGCAACAGAATGACACACAATCATTTGTACAGAGACTACTGTAGGAACTTTAGATAGGAAGGAAAATACAACTGCAGTTACAACTTAGTTATTTTGCCTATAAATTCAGTGCCTTAAACTGATTCATAAATTCCCTTGCTCAGCAAAGCTGAAGGTGTTGATGCTACCCTTAAATATATACTCAAACACAGACCAAAAGCACAGATAGCTCAGAGGACAGTTGACTTTGGAGTTAACACCATTAAGGTGAGACAAGAGACCATCAAGTGAATTGGTTACCATTGGCTTCACCTGAAATTGAACCATATCAGAACAATGAAAGCAAGGACATGCAATGCAGGCCCTGTCCTCTCTGCTTCTCAACCTGGGAACTCCCGTGCTTCTGGAGCCTGACCGAGCAAGGACTGCTGTTGGAAGAGGCTCTCCTGTAATTCATCTTCATGAAACAAGATTATTATGGAATAGCTTAAGTGTTAGTAAAATCAAGGCCTTAGATGGACTGCATGTTAGATATTATCAGTGAAGTAAGGTGGATGCACAGATCTGGGTGTACTGAGAGGCAGCAATTGATACTGTGATACTCACGTTCTTCACAGAAAGTCTTGTAATCGGGGCAGCACTTGCCATACTTCTTACATTCTGCGTCGCAATCACATTCTCTCCCTCGCATAAAAGACTCGAAGCAGCGCCCTTTACAGGAAAGCTCTACCCAGAGCAAAACAAAACATTATGGATTATTGATTATGCAGCAAAGCCCATGTATTGGTAGCCATTTCCTACCTTAAAGCTGACTAGTGTTACAAAAGTGCATTTCTAAGTCTTTTGCTTGGAATTTCAAGTACATCGTCCAGTGAAAAATGAATGGCATCCCATCTGGAGACAGTCCAGCTCAAAAAGGGGAAATTTTCTTGCCCTTCAGGGCACTAGGGGACAGCCCAGTGCATCCCACGTTATTTATGAATATGGACAAGGGAAAATTAAGGAATGCCTAAATAGTGAAGTAGCCTTCATAGGAAATCCCTCCATCTTCCTTATACTACAGCTTTGTAATAGATTAATATTAATCCAATGTTCAGATCCTAAAACAATATATTCCAACAAGTAGCCTTCATATAAATGGATCATCACTGTTGAGGCTTGAAAAGCCTTTATAATGTGAAGATCTTCATTACAACAAACTTGGCAAAGAGTTTGAAAGATTTCAGTCTAATCCCATGGCATGTACTATGTAAGAGAAGCCTACTCCTTTTAAAGAAAAAAAAATTGCTTAGAGGTACAGTGACTTACAAAGCCCTATTTGAAGTAATTACATTATGCAACATATATATTGTGCAAGGACATATTTATTGGCTTTGCATGCAAATTCTAAAACAAATATAACTTTTAAGAATTTTAATTATAATTTTCAAACATTGAATATGAAATGTTTCTATGTTAATCACAAGATGATTCCAAGTGTGTTTAAGTAAAATATCAATCATAATTTAAAATTCAGACCCTTCCAATTTTAACTGAAATATGGCCAAATATTGAACACTAATGCTTCACTAGTCTTTCTTAGTTACTTTAGAAACATGTTAATATATATAAAAAAAAAAAAGTCAAGTAGTTGACAGTCAAAATTATTTATATCTGTGGATTGTTTTGCTAAAACAGAACATTGAAAAGCCCTACCAGTAAACAATTAGATGTCTGATTGTTAGATAATTTCTCATTACTGTTTACTGGATGACTCTTGAGTCACAGTATTCAAGGCTCTGATACAGGGTGTCCCTGGTGGTGCAAACAGTTAACATGCTCAGCTGTTCACCAAAGGGTTGATGGTTCAAGTCCACCCTGAGGCATTTCAGAAGAACGTCCTGGCAATCTACTTCTGAGAAAGCCACCATTGAAAACCCTATGGAGCACAGTTATACTGACATACATATGGTCAGCATGAGGCAGAGTCAACTCAATGGCAATCGCTTTTACTGGTACCAGTTTATAATGGGACATTTTACTTGGAGATAATCAATACACCTTTGCAAGTGACAGAATTCCAGGCCTCCCCTCCACCTCTCCTAGTAATCACAAGCTTTGACACCATCCTAGGCACAGTGCATCGCAACATTTATGCAAGTGGAGGGAAAGACACTTAAGCAAAAGAAGTGAAGTAGTATGAAAAAACATTGCCAGGGGATACAAAGGGAACCTCACACACAGTGTGGCTTGCCAGAGGAGATGCCAGCTCAGGACTTACCCACAGTGCAGACTTTCTTGAAGTCAGGGCAGCACTCCATGTAGTATTGGCAGTTATAATCACAGTTGCAGGCAGCATCTCTAGAATACCCTTCCCCACATCTCCCTGCACAGCTTGATAAATCTAAAATTATACAATACTAGAGTAAACATGGCCAAATCGCTTTGCAGAAACGGCTCTATCTAATAAGGACAAAACCACTTGGTAAAGGGAGAATTTTATGGATTGGAAAACAGCTACAAGTCTAGCTGATCTTTAATGTGGCTTTGATCATGCTTTTTATTGTCACCAGACTGAGAAGACGAAAATCAGGCAAAGTAATGGCTTTGCATAAAGTAGGTGAGTGTCCTGGGGGAGGAAGGAGTAATGGCAGTTACTACTGATGCTGCTACTGGGGTGATTACTAATTGACATTTCTTGAGCCTCTCTGTGCTGGACACTGAGTCGTACTTCATCTCTCAACTCAAAACTCACTGCCATCTTGCCATTTCTGATTCACATCACTAGTGCTTATAAACTGTTTCCAGGAGAGCTTTACTAGCTTCTTTTAGAAAGCTGAAACAGAAATTTAAGTGACTTGCTCGAGGACATACAAATGATACAGAATTCTGGTTTATAGGTATTATAGGTCAATTGAAACCTATTAGTTACTCTTAGTGACTCCTTTTTCTCTCAGAAATGTTCTGATTTCAATGATAAATTATGTGGTCCTCCAAAGCAAACAGCCCAGCATTTATTTGAGCTCTCATAAATCTGATTCCAAAGACTATTTTTCCTACCCAATCACATTGTTTCTCATGCCTGATGATGAGGTTAGGCCAGAAGGAGCCCTGGTGGCCCAGTGGTTAAGGGCTCACTGCTAACAGGTGGTTCGAACCCACCGGCTGCTCTGTGGGAGAAAGATGTGGTAGTTTGTTTCTGTAAAGATACACAGCTTGGGAGACAGTTATACTCTGTTCCATAGGGGCACTGTGACTCAGAATTGATGGCAATGGATTGGGTTTGGGGGTTATGCCAGCACAGAGTGTACTCAATTTCCTCCTCCTCCTTTCATTGGCAGGAACAACTGGGTTCTTAAATTTGGAGTAAGTTAGAGTTTACAACCAATGCTAACGTGAGTTTGAAATTGATAACCTTTGAAATCTCATCGGGGCATCAATTTGAAGGTGATGAATAGTGCTATGCTGGGCAACAAACCGAATACAGAAGCATAATTATCAAACATGTCAAAATTATCTGGAAAATAACACCTTAAAAACCTCCCTGAGAGATAACCAGGGGATTATAACAATAAACTCCACCTCTGGACTAGTTAGCAGGTGCAGTGTTCTAAATCCACAGAGAGCCGTTGAAGCACACTGAAAAAATCCCAAAACAATGAGTCCAGAAAGGTTAAAGTCTTACTATGAAAATAAAACAATGATGATTAGGACAATTTTCAGAACTTTTTGCATACATATGTGCACAATACATATAAAAATGCATATATAGTGTATGTATATGAATACATATATTATATATCAAGAGAAAGGGAGAATGGTAAGAGGTTGAGGAGAAAGCAAGAGAAGCAGACAAGACAAAATAAAAACATTGTTCTTTTACAGGTGGCAAATTTCTGAAATAAGAAATCAATTATCTTTACCAGAAAAAGTTTATTTTCATAAATCAAATGGCCTCCTTTCATTGCCATTACTTTTAGCCACAAATTTTTATTTTGTTTATTTAAGGAAAGCAAAATCTTTTAGTGAATATTACAGAGGAAAAGGTAATCAGGAAATGTACCCAGAGGGTAAGACCTGTGGTCCTAGTCTGAGAGAGCTGAAGGCTCTGAAGACACTAGAGTGGTCATCAGACATCCTTTCATGCTTTTACCCATCTTTTCATAACTAAGCAACTCAAACTTTTAGTTATTTTACTGGAAATATTTGCTTTAACAATTTCACCATAACAATCATGAGCCTTCACTTTTCTTCCCTCAAACGTTGCTTATTAAATGAATAAAAAGAACAAAAAAGTCCAGACTTAGTATTATTGTCACTAATCAACCTAGATTGTATGCTACAAATTTTTGTCAATGTGTTTACAGTGAGTGTACACGTTTTCTAAATTGTGAACAAGAACTGTTCATCCAGAACTGCCTCTTTTCTGGAGAAGTGTAAATAGTTCAGAGTTTTATAATACAAAATGGCATTCACATCTGTGTGAGTCCACATCTGTGTAAGTCCTTATAAGAAAAAGCACTTTCAAGATTAATAAAATGTCATTGGAAACTCAGCAATTGTTTATTATGACATCATATCTACGTCTACATGATGCCAAAATAGGTTACTTCAAAATCATTTATTTTAAGTAAAAGACTAGTCAAATTTCTATTTCAACATGTAGACAAAAATCATATACTATTTAGATATTTTTCTTTTTCAGTTATTTTGATGGTATGAAAAAACATCGGTTTATCATGCAGGTGGTGTCTGTTATTTTTGAAACCATCAAGGAGAAAATGAGTGCCCAAGTCATTCTATACATAAAGCTGATTCTTTTTGAAAGATTCCATAATACAGAAGAAAAACAAAAACAGCTAGAATCCCCAAATGCTCATAACTGTGTGACATGTTTGACATGATTTTAAAGTTATAACTATTATACTAAAAACATATATATTTTTTAGAGATCAATTTTTTTTCTCATCATGAAAATCAAAACTGAATGATGAGTAACAATTGTTGAAAAGTATTTTTGATGGTGTAGGTACCTTGAGAAGAAACTTGTTGAATCAAGAAAACAGACAGCAGCGGCAGCAAGTAAACCGGAAGTATGTGCCCCTTCATAGCTGTTTCCAGGTCTGCGCTGTTGCTTACAATAAAAGGAAAGTATTAAAAACTGCTCTTTAATCTCAGCACTTGTTATGTACAATATCTCAGTAACTTTTAAAATGCAATTTAATTAAAAAAACCCATCTTATTCCTGAAACAAGATTTGTTAAAGGAATCATTTTTAATTTTGTCATAAATATTTGATCATTAGATTTAATCATAGGCAGATATATCATCAAGTCACTGTCTCAGTCCTCTTAATGACCCAATCAATACCTTAGAAATCCTCAACATTGAAAATAGACTTATCTTAAACTCTATTCCAATTACAGTGTGTCCTTACAGTGTAAGGTTTAAATCCTATCTTGGGGGGGAAAATAACCAGCTTCAGAAAAAGTTAGTTTAACAGTTATTGTTCCAACTTTCCTTTAACTCATTATAAATTTATAAGCATCCTACAGGTGTATTGCATAAATTTGATTCTTCTTAAAGTTTCCCAACTCCTATTCTTGTAAATCTTTTTCAAATATCTTTACTAAAGTATATCCCTGGTGAACCAAAAGCACATTTAATCCCATGAAGCAAGCTAACTTTGACACTTACCTGTCAAAAGCTAGATGCATTCTTCCAATGTCCTGGAAGTCTTATATATCAGAGCAAACATATAGGGATGAGCCAATCAGCCCAAAGGTTAGACAAAGTCAACAGTGACAACCTATGAAATCAAACTTTCCTCATTTATTGGAAGAGGGCCCAGATGACTAGACTTAGGCAACATCTGGAAAACACTTCCATTAAGAAAAATGACTACTACAAATAAATTTAGATTTATTGGCCAAAACACACTTCTAATTTCTAAGTGAGTGGACAAATTGTTCTGAGATGGTTAATCACTCTGGCAGCTTTGACCTATGTATCAAAGCAGCAGCTTTGAAATAGTCAAGTGGTGGGATCATTTCTTTCTTTCTTTCTTTCTCTCGCTTTCTTTCCCTTTCTCTCCCTCCCTCCCCCTCTCCCTCCCTCCCTCCCCCTCTCCCTCCCCCCTCTTTCTTCCTCCGTCGTCCACCCTCCCTCTACCTCCCTCCCTCCCTTCCCTCTCTTTCTCTCTCCCTCCCTCCCTTCCTTCTTTCTGTCCTATCTTCCTTCCTTCCTTTCCGTTTCTTTTCCAGTTAAATCTAGCAAAGAGTGATTTTGAAACTTGTCCGGTGTTAGTGTGTGGTATAAATTTTGATAATATATACCATTAAATTAAATGTACATTCCTTTTCTTGAGTATTTGTATTTTTACTGAGCACAGAAAACTTCCAATTATCTACAGGTGTATTATCCACACTGTGGACTTTCCAGCTTCTTTTACTATGGAAAAACCTGTATTGATGTCTCAGCCCCTTATTCAAGCCCAGCATTGGTTAGAAAATATTTTTGTTTTCCTCCCTTTCCACAGAGAACATGTGAATCATTAAATCAGCTCATCTTGACTTTACCTCTGTTCAAATGCTACCTACCATTAAGGCCTAGCTTATGTCCTAACCTCTTTGAAACCTTCCACACTCAATCCAAGCCACATCCAGAATTACAGTCAACAAATGTACTATGTTTTATTGAAATTTTCTGTTTCCTGTCTCCTCACTTCCCCCCAACAGACTTTGTTGGGTTTTTTTCCCCTCCCCCAATATGTGTTTACTTATTTAACTTGCTGTTGTGATTTGGGTGAAAATTTATAGAGCAGATTCATTTTCCACTTGACAGTTCATATACATTTTGTTTCGTGACATTGATTGCAATCCCTACAATGTAACAACTTTCTTCCCACTTCCTCCCTGTGGTTACCTTTTCCCTGTATCCTTCTTTTCTATGCATTTCTGCCCTTTGAGCTCTCTCCCAGAGCAAATGCTGCCCTGCTGATGTCCCATGGTTGATTGTTCTAAGGAGTGGAATTACCTGTTACAATTACTCACCTCATAGTTCTGTTTATTGTTTATCTGAAAGGTAAGCCCCAGGAGTGAGTTCAATTCCAGGCCTGAAGGGTGACTAAGGGCCATAGACTCAGGGATTTCACCAGTTTCTATTACAGACCAGTAAGCCTGGATTTTTTTTTTTTTATGATTTTTAGTTTTGTTCTACATTTTTCTCCCATTCTACCCACGATCTCCAATTTTAATCCCTTTCTGAGCAGTTGGCAGTGGTAGCTGGACACCATCTAGTTCTTCTGGTCTCAGGGTCACATAGACTGAGGTTCCCATGGTCCACTAGTCCCTTGGACTAACTATTTCTGTGCATCTTTGATTTTCTTTACTCTTGTTTGCTCCAGACAAGAAGAGACCAATTGTTGCATCTTAAATGGCCACTCACAAACTTTTAAGACTCCAGTCACTACTCACCAAAGTAGGATGTAAAATAATGCTTTTGTGTACTGTTATTCCAATTGAGCTCCATGTCCCTGTGACCATGGTCCTGAGCCCACAGGCCCAGCAACTCACTTCCTCAAAGTGTTTGGTTGTGGCTAAGAAGTTATCATAACTTTGCCCCCTGTTAGTTCTATTATATATATAGACATTTTAATAGCACACATAAATAAATATGTATGTAGAAATCTTGTCTGCCAAACCTATATATGGTTATGGATATATTCCCTTTAGCCTACCCATACATGATCATCTTGCCTGCCTACCTATGGATCCATCCAGAGATTAATGTTTGTTATTACTGAAAGTGTAGTATTGTGCATGCAACAGTATTACCTTTGTTGTCTGTACCTCTTGTGCACTTCTCTATGTCTTCCTTTTCCTTCGTATTATTGTGCTGACCATACACTTCTGGTATATTGCCTTTCCCTTCACCCAAATCAATACGTGTCTGTTACCCAGCTAGCATTTTTTTCCTTCCCTACATTCCCTGGTAATCAACAAAAATATTTCCTTTCATGTGTAAACCTTTCCTTGACTTTTTGTATTAGTGGACTCACACAATATTTGTCCTTCTGTGATTGACTTATTTCGCTCAGCATAATATCCTCCAAGTTCGTCCACATTATGTGGTATTTCACAGATTCTTCATTGTTCTTTAGTGTTGTATAGTATTCCCCTCAACAGACTTTGGTTTCCCTAAGGATAACCATCACTTATGCCTTAATTTTATTGACAACATTTAATCCAGTGCTTCACAAAGTTTGTGTGTCAACAAATGCTTGTTGAACCAAACAGTTGTACCTGGATTCTATAGTATGCTATGCATTTGTTAGGTACTGCATTTAATTATCACAAAATGTCCTTGAGCTAAATATCATCATCTAGCCACATTTTACAAATAAGAAAATGAAAAATAATTGGTGACTCATCCTACAATCCATGAGGAAGAGGAGCCAGAACTAAGAGATGAACCCAGGTCTTTTTATTTTAAGTTCCATCAGGCTTCCACTATATCTAGCTTCTTTTTGATCAAAGCCATCCCATTAGTAATTACTTGTAGTATGAAATGTTAATCTTTCATATGTGCATTGGTTTACAAGGTTATGATCTTTTTAAGAATAGAGATTATAACATAGATATTCATTTGTTCCTACAATGATTATTTCTGGACTAAACATACATTACATAGAAGACAATTTAGAGGTTATCTGCTCAGCTTTAAGTAACTCCCTGGTCTCGGGAAATTATTTCCTTATCCATAGGCCTATGCTCCTGTTAGTCATGTTTTTATATATGATCTTGCCCCATCAGAGATACAGGTTATAGGATTGAGAGTAGAAACCTGAACTGAACTAGGCCAATACAATCCTCTCTCCTAGAAATTTAGAAGGCCGATTCAGAGATTTCAAAGTCTCTCTGGCTATGTAGACTTATAACATGTAAACTACTGTCCATGGGACTTAAGAAGGTGCCAGAATCCTGAAGAAAGAGATACAACTGAAGGCAGCAGCCCAGCAGAGAGAAACAGAGAAAAGGCCAATAAGTTGCTGCTAACTTTCTAAGTCTTGGTTTCTCTTTGGTCCTGAGCCTCAGATGCCTTTTGGCTCTGTATCTTTAAGGTGAACCCCCCACCCCCACCCCAACTGGGGCTGAAGCTGGCTCACTATGCTTTATGTTACTTACAATCCCTAATCAATATATAGTAGGTGTACAAAAGATACTGTTGCATGGAGTTGAACCAAATTCTCTTAGCTTTACTGAGGTCAGGAGTGGGAAGCTAGAAGCTTTGTGACTTTTCCACTCAGCCCTTTACATTGTTACTTTATCATTACTTTGAAATGTTAACAATACCTGGAATATCAGATACAAATATAACTATACACACATATTCTTATATAAAATGTAAATTGCTTTCTGATTATTGCCATTTGGATTAATGTATGCAATCATTTTCCTCCTTTGGATCCAAAACCAAAGTCACTGCCATTGAGTCGATTCTGACTCATAGCGACCCTCTTTGGTTTTCCAAGGTGGTAAATCTTTACAGAAGTAGATTGCCTAGTCTTCCTTCCATGGAGTGGCTGATGGATTTGAACTGTCAACCTTCTGGTTAGCAGTCAAATCCGTTAGGCACTACACCACCAGAGCTCATTCTCCTTTGGATGGAAGTAATGATAATGATGGCAAAAGGCATTCTTAAATTAATTGAAAAATATACTTTAATAATACTTGTTCTTAAGTCCAATATCTAGGCTTCAAAAACAAACAAAATAAAACATACACACAACTACTATGACAAATATAAGCTATAAGTGTAAACATATTTGAGTTGTCATCAAATGTATTTTCTTTTTATAATAAAGTGCAAAAGAGAATAAGAAACTTTATTGTTAAACTCATTAGATTTAACTCATTAATACCTGACTTACCTAATTTTAATGTGCAATGGAAGAGCTTTGGTTACACAGTGATTAAAACAGTTGGCTGATAACCAAGAGGTTGTACATTCAAAACCACCAGCCATTCCACAGGAAGAGGATGTGGCAGTCTGCTTCTCTAAGGATTTATAGCCTTGGAAACCCTATTGGGAAGTTCTGCTCTGTCCTTCCAGGGTCACTATGAATCAGAATGGATTTGATGGCAATGGGTTTGGTTTTTTGGTTATTAGGTAATGAGTTTGTGTCAATAAAGTTTACTCTTAAAACGTGAACATTTTAAATTATCTATTAAAGATATAAACTGTATTGAATGCTTCCTCATGTGATTTAATATTTCTTGTTGATCATACAACAATCAACCCAAGATTGGCAGGTCAGAGAGCAGACTACTGGCTGCAGAGACTTATGAATACAAGATTGACAGGTAATACAGCAGGTTGCTGGCTCAATTCCAAAGAACTGGAGGTCAGATGATGAGCCAGATTCAGGATCCAAATTGAGTGAAAAGCCAGAGAGAGCTTTGCCAGAACATCCATTTATATTGGATGCTGTCCACACCACTAAGGAAACTCCCTTTCAATTGACTGGCTGCTCATAATAATAGATCTCGTCAAGGAGGTGACTACAGTATATCAGATCTCATCATGGGGAATGACTACATCAAAACTGCCAAACCACTGAGAATCATGGCCCAGGCAAGTTGACACACAACATTAACCAACATAGTCCACCCTTTGTCAACTTGGAACCTGTACACGTCTCCTTAAACCATACATAATCTCTAAATAAAGACAATTATAAAGTTGCATTTGCACCTAATATGATAAAACTAACATGTACAAACAAAAAGGCACTATACCTGCTTTCACCTTACATTTTGTAAGTGAAGAAAGCAAAAATATTTGATGCAGACATACAAGGAAGAAATACTTATAACAATTACAGTTCTCATTGCTGTAACTAGTCACATGGTCATAGCTGCTATTTAGAAGTTCCTTCTTCTACCACCCATTCTGTATTCCCTTTGCCCTCAGCAAGTGCCTCAACAGGTAATTGTATTTTCCCTGGTGGGATGATCCAAATCTTCATTCCTGAAGGTTTTGGGCCTTTGGTAGGAATGTCAGGATCTATAGCTTTCTTTTGAGTTTAATCACATGACATGGTAGTATGAAGAGATATCCTAAGAAATCTTCTATATTCCAGATATACTCTTCTTTGCTTCCATTATGTAATGTCAAATTGATTTCTCTTTAATAATCAGGATCAATTATACCAGCCAATATGGTAACTCTTTTCCTTGCCTGTTGATTCACAGGCATGAGATGTCCAAAGTGGCCAGGTGGCATTCTTAACTTATAGTTCAATGGAATCAGTATTGTGTCTCCAGGTGGGAATTTTCCTTCTTTAGGAACTAAGATCTCAGATCCAAAGAGCATAAGATCACATGGATAGGAAGCAAAACATTTGTGTGTGGGTCACTGAGGGTAATAGTGAGTGGTGCCACTCTCATTTCCGCTTCTTGATTGCTGGACCCATGAATCCTGGTTATTAGACAAACAGCACCATATATTGGATGCTGGTTTAGAACATATACAACCTCCTGGAGATTGTTGGCCCAAACCTGCAAGGTATTGTGACCTAGCTGACACTGTAATTGTGTCTCTAGTAGGCCATTTTTTTTTTTTCCTTATATCAAGCTAGCTGCTTCAGGATGATGGAGAACTTGGTAAGCTCATGAATTCTATGAGCGTGAGCCTATTACCACCCTTAATTTTCTGTGAAATGAGTCCCTTGATCTGAGATGATTCTGTGTGGGAGAAAATAATGGTGGATAATGCATCCTGTAAGTCCATGGATGGTAGTTTTGACAGAAGCATCGCATGCAGGGAAACCATATTCAGAGTAAGGGTCTATTCCAATGAGAACTAAAGACTGCCCTTTCCATGATGGAAGTGATCCAATGTGATCCAATCAACCTGCCACCAGTTCCTGGCTGATTGCTCCAAGGAATATTTCCACATCAGGGACTCAGTATTGGTCTCTGCTGCTGGCAGACTGAGCACTCAGCAGTGGTCGTAGCCAAGTCAACCTTGGTAAGTGGAAGTCTATTTTGCTGAGCCCATGCATAACCTCCATCCCTACCACCATGCACATTTTGTGTATGAGCCCCTTGACAATGACAAGAGTGGTAGGAGAAAGAGGATGACTGGTTTCCCCAGAGTATATCATCTTGTCCACTTGATTGTTAAAATCTTCTCCTGCCGAGATCACCCTTTTGTGATCATTCACATGAGACACAAATATCTTCAGTGATTTGGCCCATTGAGAGCGATCTATCCACTTACTTCCTACCCACACATATTTGTCACCAATTTTCCAATCTTGTTCCTTCCAAGTCCCTAACAACCCAGCCAAACCATTGACCACAGCCTGTGAATCAGAATACAATTGCACATCAGGCCACTTCTCCTGCCAGGCAAAGTGTACAACCAAGTGCACTGCTAAAATTCTGTCCACTGGGAGGATTTCCCTTCACCACTGTCCTTCAGGAAGGTCCCAGAAAGGGACTACAGTGTTGCCACTGTCCATTTTTAAGTGGTATTTGCTTATTGTGTAAAACCATCTGTAAACTAGACACAAGTTTTCTCTTCTTAAGTCAACTGATCATAAGGAATTCCTCATGAGGCCATAGGTGCAGACAGGGAGGGGAAGGAGTGGAAACCATGGGAATTTTGGCCACTCTCTTATGTAACTTACTTGTGCCTTCAAGTCCTGCTTGAGCCTGGTCTCATATATATCACTTTCATTTAGTGATGGAGTGATGCTGTGTGTGTTCAACTTTATGACTTTGTGGGTCAGATAACACCCAGTTCATGATATGCAGCTTAGGCCCCATGGTGACTTGGTGGCCCATGCTTAAGTGTTCAGTCTCTACTAAGACTCAAGAACAAACCAGAAGCTGTTTGTCAAAAGGAGAGTAGTTATCTGCAGAGGATGGTAGGGTTTTGCTTCAAAATTGTAAGGATCTGCACTGTGATTCACCAATAAGACGCTGCCAAAGACTCCAACAGCATCCCTATCTGCCACTGCCACTTCAAGCACCATTGTATCAGCTAGATCAAATGGCCCAAGCAGCATAGCTATGCGTGTGGCAGCTTGACCTTGTTGCAGAACCTTCTGCTGTTCTTGGCCCCACTCAAAACTAGCAGTTTTTTGAGTCACTTAATAGGCCAGAGTAGCATACCCAAATGAGGGATATACTGCCTTCAGACTCCACTTTGAGATTTCTCATTAAAGGTATTTTCTTACTGTTCATTTAACTTCCTTTAGTTAGGAAAAAATTATCCCAAGGTTTTTGTTTTTTTTTTTTTTTTTAGTGTGAGGAGATGGAAAGAGGAGAGTAATGAGAGATGGAGAGGACACACATAAAACTGGATCTCACACTGCTTTTCTAGGGATAATTTTCATACAGTTTACCCTCGTGAACATCAGTTTCTGCACCTGGCTGCAACACAGTGAAGCTTTCAGGGAACACTTGAGTGTGTTTAGGGATATTTTCTCTGCAATAAATTATCCCAGGTGTGCCCTTCTCCATGGTGCTCTGTCTCTGTCCCTGATGTTAGCTGTCACTGTTCCCTGTAGCCAATGTGTCTGTACATAGTGGCTTCTCTCCACCTTTCCACATCTCTGAGGTCTTTTATTTACTTCCAGAAGCAGCCTAGGAAAAACCAAATCTTGCCAGGGGAAAACCACACAAGCAAGCTTGCTCTTCACTAACTTAGCTCACAATGCTAAGTCAGTGCACTTTAGACATGGAATAAGCTTTCCTCTCGTATGGAATACAGAACAGACTTTGATACATCTTCTGTCCATTCTGCTCAAGGAATTTTCATGTATTGGAAAAGCTTGTGGGTTCTTATCTGGGTGTTTTTTCAAAAGACCAACCACTGGATAAGCAAAGTATTACTGCATTTTGGGAGACTGCAGCAGTCTGAATCTTTTCTCTCTTTTTCTAGATGCTCAGCTAGACTTTCCCTTCAGTTATATGTTACCATACAACAGCAGTTTATCCATTGAAATAGGAGTTAAAATATGTTCAACTCTCACTCCACTTTCCTAACAGAAATTTGCTTGACCTGAACTTCCTCTCCACCTCCTTCTCTGAGAGATTAGAAGGCAGACATTACAGAGTCTCAGCTTTGATCACGTAGACCAATCAGGATCACATCATGGGGAAGAGTGTCCTCTGTGGAGCACAGGTGATTTACCACCCCTTGGATTGGTCAGAGAAAGAAAAAATTTTATTTTACTAGAAAAATTCTAATTTGTTTTTGTTTTGTGTTACATCAACTTAGCCGTTACTCTAGTAAACATAAAAATCATAGGAAATCCCCCAATTTTTAAAAGAATTGAATTTAAAATTGATTTATATGATATAAAACAATGAAAAGTAAACTACTGATGATGGACTATCGATATTAGAAAGGTGGCAGTAAACTATCTTTGCAGATGACATGATTAGGTATTTAGAAAATACTTAGGAATCTATAAAAAGCTTCAAAACTACTGAGAGAATGTGGCAAGACTGCAAGATACAAGGTCAATAACTAGGCCCATTTTGAGATTATAGTAATGCATGAATTTAGATTTGTGTGAACCAATAACTGCCTCTGTTGAATTTTCTAAGAATAAGATTTGATGTATTCTATCATTACTTTCTTCATTCACTCATTCAAGTCTTTGATCAACAATTTTTGAATAGTGCTCAGGACATGCTAACTCTATTAGTAACTTATAGGAACCCAGAAATGTACAAGACAGAGCCTCTAGTTCCTAGGATTTCTTGATATAGTCAGAGAATTAGACAAACATAGTAGTTGAAATGTCATGTGAAAAGAAGGAGGCAGTGTGGTGAACACCGATGGCTTGGCTTTGGCATTAGCCAGACTATTATTCAAATCTCAGGCTCAAGATTTTTATCTCGTGGTCTTGCATCATTTTCTTGAATTATCTAGACCTCAGTTTCCTTATCGGCAAAGTGGGAACAATCATGCCCATTGTTATTGGACATAATACATCAAAGAAGACAGAGAATATAGATTAAGCATTAGTGATATGTGCTCAACAAAGTCTATGTATTGTGATCATGATTATGCTTTGGGATTTTAGAGCTATTCACAAAATGCTGTGCAAACATGGATGAGGAAGTGCAAGTTCAGCTGAAGAATTCTTCACAAAAGAATGTCATGTAATCTCAAGTCTGAAGACTCCTACCGCTGGGAACAGAGACAGTAGCCAAAGGTCGCTATAATAGACAGAATGATACAGATTCTCTTTTTCATTCTTATTACTTATTTTTTCTTTTTTATTGTTAGTTGCCACTGAGTTGATTCCAACTCACGGCAACCCATGCGTGCAGAGTAGAACTGCTGCATAGAATTTTCAAAGCTACAACCTTTCAGAAGAAGAAGCAGCTGAATTAGAAGCAGCAGCTAAATTAGCTTCTCTCCCAACGCATATGAGAGTGGGTTCGAATCACCAACCTTTTGATGAGTGGTGGTGCACTTAACTGCATGCAGCACTCAGGGACTCCGTTTTTTTCTTTAGCTTAGCTGCTTCTTCCTCCATGAAACTGACCTCCATGAAATATGACCTTATAATTATCCAAATATGGGCTTTTTTAATGTATCATTTTAATGTCATAATAACAATAACAAGCATATATTGGACATTTACTTTTTTACGTGCCATAAGTTCATGCTTTTATTAAGCCACACAGTGATCTTATGAGAGAATTATTATTTCAAAATCACTTTCACAATTAAGATAATTGAGGTACTGAAAGGTTAAATCGCTCAAGATCACAAGCTAGAAGCTATGTGGTAAAGTTAGTATTTTCGCTCATGTGTGTCAGATTACAAAGCCTATGATTTTAAATCTAAAGTGACACCTCATTCTTATCAATAAACATTTTGCCCAGTCTATTGTAAACTTAAGTTTCTAGAATGATTATCATTCAATTTTCAGCCTTTTTTCACGTCTAGTCTACTTCCTACTTGTACAAAATTGGTACTGTATAGTTGTTTGTTGAACTTCCTTCTACTGTCTTGCTTCTGACGGCCACTTTGCCATCAAGTCTGTTTTCTAGCTCATATCACTATAGCATATGATCATTCTATTCCACATCACTTGGATTTCAGATGTCAAAGAAGCATACCACAGGACAGCTCAGAATAAGACATTACAAATCTATTTTCCAGTAGCCAAGCCCATGAGTAATTTCCACATCACTTTTTAAGTGAGTGAAAGTGAATTGGGATGCTATAGTAACTCTGTGTGACAAATAGTTGAGAATTGGGAAATTCAGAGAGCGGGAATTTGAGAGTGGGAGCAAAGTTTGGGTGTGGTTGAAGAACCACAGATAGGTGGACCAGGAGGAAAGCCTCTCCAGGGACACTGTGGAGGATGTTTCATTGAGTCATTACATAACAGGAACACCAAACTCTTTAAAGATACTGAGGGATAAGGGTGTTTTGGCTGAGTGTACAAAACAAAAATCACAAAATAATCCTTTTAAAATCTCTTTCCCTGTGATGGCAATTAATTTATGCCAAAACGATTGAGACAGGGGCATTTGTAATGACTTGCCTGTATGAAGGTTTTGTTAAGCTTCATACAGAAAACTCAGTCAGGAGCTTGAAATAAGATTCAACACTCCCCCTTTCTCTTGATCCCTTTTACTGATCTCTATGAAACTGGACACTAGAAGATCTTTACATTTTGAGCTCTGAGTTAAGAATGAATTTATAAAGAGGACAACAGGGAGAAGTGGTTACTTATGTATCCTTTTATTTGTACTCTGCTCTGCCCAAAAAGAAAATCTTTATGACAAGGACACTAATGGAGGCCAGATCCTCTATTTCCCCAAAGCCCTCCTTGAAATCTCTGGGTAGTGCAAATGATTAAACACTTGTCTACTAGGCCAATGTTTGGTGGTTTGAACCTACCCAGAGGTATCTCAAAAAGGCCTGGCCATCTGCTTCTGCAAGGTAACAGCCTTGAAAACCCTATGGAGCAATTCTGCTCTGCACATACGGGGTTGTTATGAGTCAGAATCAACTTGATTTTGACAGCAACTAGTTTTGTGTGTGTGTGTGAGTGTGTGTACCCTTTATGGGGGCAAACTCAAGGCCACAGCCATGCCTTCCAGAGTCCTATGCCAGGCTTTGGACAGCTCCTTAACCACCGTCAACACTTACTAAGTGCCAGCTAGGTACCAGGCATTTAATCTAATTAAAACAAAACAATCATAACCACAAAAAAAAACATTAATGCAAGTTTTATTTATCCTCACATTATAAATAAGGAAACGGAACATCAAAGTTTCTGTCACTTTCCCTGTGAGAATGGTAGAAGCAGGATTCTAGCCTGATATGTCCAAAAATTATAGAAGTAGATTTCTTTTAATATTATATTTCAAGGTCTAATACTGAATTACTTTGAGGACCCAGAGAAGCTTTGGGTCTTTAAAATAAATTTCCAGTTTAAAATGTGGATGTAATTTCTTCCTTCACAGGCGTACTGTCATGATTAGTGCAACAGAATATAGCAAGAGACTCTAGCCTTCTAATTTTCTTTTTTATTCCACTGTAAAATTTTTTAATTGATAAAAGAAAAATATTTGCCTATAATTTTACCACGCTAACATAGCTATTTATATTCTTACATAGTCTCTTTCAGATTTCATCCCTAAGCAGTTAAAATTTTATAAACATACTCAAGATTATTAATAATTTATACTTATTGCATATATTTACTGCATTAGCAAACATGCTTATGTTTTCTTCTTAACAGTCTTGTTAATTGTTATATAATAAATAGTTAAGACATCATAATTTCACTGCATTGAACTATTTCTCTTACTGTGAGACTTTTTATTTTGCCATTTTGCAATAAAAATGTGTATTTAGATATTTTTTTCATCTGTTAAAGGAAAATTAAGAGTACTACATAGAATATACATAGGTAATGGAAAATTGGTACTTTTAAAATATTCTGGGAGGTTAGAAGAGGCAGTCATAGAAATGGCCTGAGCTTCAGCTACAGAAATTTAAATTTTGAGTTCCAATTAAAAATTTCACATTATGAACCCTATTATTGATGGTTCCTCCAGATCTTTTTGTACATGTGTGGACCCTCCTCTCTTAATGTATGCCTTCCTCTAGCAATTGATTCTTCCTGGTGACACGTCCAAAGTAAGCAAGTCAGACAGTGTTCTATAAGGTTCTCATTGGCACATTTTTAGAGATAGATCACCAGACCTTTCTTCCTGGTCTGTCCTAGTTTGGAAGCTCCACTGAAACCTGTCCACCATTGGTGACTCTGCTGGTATTTGACATGCTGGTAACACAGCTTCCAGCATCACAGCAACATGGCAGCCACCACAGTAGGACAAACTGACAGACATGATAAATCATACTTCTTAGTCCATACCTTTATTTGTCCTTAAATCTGCCTGAATAAATATAAGGAGATTGAGCATGCCTTCATAATGAAAATGGAATTCAGTGTGTCAGTGGTATAGACTTGTTGTTGTTGTTGTTATGTGCCATTGAATCAGACCCGACTCATAGCGACCCCTCCTTTGGTTTCCAAGGCAGTATCACTACGGAAGTAGATTGCCCTATCTTCCTTCCGAGGAGTGGCTGGTGGGTTTGAACCACCAGCCTTCTGATAAGCAGTCAAGTGCCTTAGGATCAATATTTCTATTTCACCTTCACAATTACTATTTTAAATGACTGTGTGGTTTCCCATCATTACTTAATGATCACTTTCTCTTCTCTTTTTTTTTTCACTTTAGCTACTTTGCTTTCAAGAGCATGTGTCAGAGTCTCTTCTGACACCCATTTTGTTTTGTTTTGCTTTGAACTTTTTATCATATGGAATAAGATTTACAGAACAAATCAGTTTTCTGTTCAACAACTCATAAACATTTTGTTTCCTCCCATTGATTGCAAACCCCACAACATAACTTCACTCATCCCACTTTCTTCCTGTGTTTCTCGTTTCTGTTCCTCCTTCTTTTCTATCCCTTCTGAACTTAGTCCTTGGGCAAATGCTGCCTTTTTGATCTCTAATGGTTGATAGTTCCAAAAAGTGTGTAGCTCCCTGGTGTTACTGTTCACTTTACAGGCTTTATTGTTTGGCTGAAAGTTGATTCACAGAGGTGAGTTAAGGTTCAGGCTGGAAGGTTGTCTAAAGTCCATAGTTTTGGGAGCTCCACCAATCCCTATTTGACTCTGTTCTTTATTATGATTTTGAGTTTTTGTCCACATTTTTCTCCCCCTCTATTCTGGACCTTCTAATGTGACCCATTTTAGAGCAGTTGGTAGTGGTAGCTGGGCATAATTTGGTTCTTCTGGTGTCTGGTCATGGAGCCTGATGTTTTCATGATCCATTAGTCCTTTGGATTAAATAATTTTATGCATCTTTAATTTTCTCCAAAATTCTTTGCTCTTAATGGAGATAGACCAATAATTTCACCTTAGTTGGCTGCTCAGAAGCTTTTAACACTCCAGTTCGTTATTCACCAAAGTAAGATGTAGAACATTACCTTTATGGACTATGTTGTACTAATTGAGGTTGATGTCCTGAGAGACTATGGCTCTGGGCCCCCAGGCCCAACAACTCATTCTCTGAAGGTATTTGATTATAGCTAAGAAGTTTTTGTAACTTTGCCTGCTATATGCTCTGCAACATTCACGGATATATTTGCAGAATATGTAAATACATATGTAGAAATATCCTGTCAGACCTATGTATATTTGTGGGTGTAGTCCCATTCAACTTCCCACCCTTGTTCATCTTGTTTGTCGATCTATATATCCACTCATAGATTATCATTTTTACTGTTACTGAAAAATTGTGTATGTAATAATATTTACCTCTGTTGCCTTTAACTCTTCTGTTCCACCCAGTGTCTTCTTTTGTCTTGATCATTTTGTGCTGACCTCCCCCTTATTTATATTGTCATTCTGCTGGCATAGTGCCTAAGGCATTTGACTGCTAACCAGAAAGCTTATGGTTCAAACACACCAGCCACTCCTCGGAGGGAAGATTGGGCAGAGATACTGCCTCAGAAACCCAAGGAAGGGTCGCTATGAGTCGGATCTGATTCGATGGCAGTGAGTTTGGTTTAGTTTTCAGGTAGGTTGTTACATGCCTGCCCGCTAGTTAGGGATTTACCCTCCTTTTGCCTCCCACCCAAGTTGCTGTTAGGTGCTATTGAGTCAGCTACGACCCTGTATACAACAGAAAGATACAATGCCTGGTCTAGAGCCATCCTCACAATCCCTGCTATGATTGAGCAATCATTGCAGCCACTGTATAAATTCATCTTGTTGAAGGTCTTCATCTTTTTCACTGACCCTCTACTTTTCCAAGCATGATATCCTTCTCCAGGGAATGGTCCCTTCTGACCACATGACCAAAATATGAGAGATGAATCCTGGCCATTCTCACTTCTAAGGAACATTACTGCTGCACTTCTTCTAGAACAGATTTGTTCATTCTTCTGCAGTCCAAGATACTTTCAGAATTTTTCACCAACACTGCAATTCAAAGGCACCAGTTTTTCTTCAGTCTTCCTTATTGATTGTCCAGCTTTCGCATGCATATGAGGCAATTGAAAATATCATGGTTTGAGTCAAGCGCACCTTAGTCTTCAAAGTGACATCTTTGCTCTTTAATGCTTTAATGAGGTCCTCTGCAGCAGATTTTCCCAATGCAATGCATCATTTGATTTATTGGCTTCTACTTTCCGTGGGTGCTGCTTGTGGATCCAGGTAAAATTAAATCCCTGACAACTTCTGTCTTTTCTCCATTTACCATGATGTCGTTTACTAGTCCATTTGTGAAGAGTTTTGTTTTCTTTATGTTGAGATGTAATCCATACTAAAGGCTGTAGTTTTTTTATTTTGGCTGTTGGTTTTATATATATGCCCTTAATTATGCTGAGGCATTTCACTTCTATTCCTATTTTGTTGAGCGTTTTTATCAGGAATAGGTGTTGAATTTTTTCAAATGTCTTTTCTACATCAACTGGTATGATCATGTGGATATTTTCCTTTCTTTTATTATGTGGTAGATTACCTTGATTTTTTTTTTTTTTTCTAATGTTGAACTATCCTTGCATACTTGGTCTTGATGTATTGTTTTATATATATATTGTTATGCTGTTGGATTCTATTTCCTAAGATTCTGTTGCAAATTTTTGCATCTATGTTCACAAGTGATTTTGGTCTATAATTTTCTTTTTTAGTGGTGTTTTTGCATGGCTTTTGTATCATGGTATGCTTGCTTCATAGGATGAATTCAAGGGTATCCCCTCATTTCTGTATTCTGGAATAGTTTGAATACAACTAGTGTCAATTCTTCTCTGAATATTTGGTAGAATTTGCCTGTGCAGCCACTTGGGCCAGTATTTTTTTTGTTAGGAAATGTTTTATAATCTGTTCAATTTCTTCTTTTGTTATGGGTCTGTTCAAGTTTTCTATCTCCATCTTTGTTAGTTTAGGTAGGTTATGTGTTTCTACAAATTTGTCCATTTCTTCTAGGTTTTCATATTTATTGGAGTTCAGTTCTTCATAGTATCTGTCATTATCCTTTTTGTTTCAATTGACTCAGTTGTGGCATTACTGTTTTTATTTCTTATATTTGTGTCTCCTTTTTCTTTGTAAGATTTGCCACTGGTTTGTTAATTTTAATTAACCCTTTCAAAGAACCAACTGCTAGTCTTGTTGATTCTTTCTACTGCTTTTCAATTATTTACTTCACTTATTTCTGCTTGAATATTTCCTTTCTTTTCTTGACTGAAGGCTTCTTTTGTTGTCCTTTTTCTAATTGTTGGAGATGTTGGGTTGAGGTTATGATTTTTATGCTTTTTTATACATGTGTTTTGTGCTCTAAAATGTCCTCTGAGCACTGCTTTTGCCATGTTCCAAAGATTTTGGTATGTTGTCTTTTCATTCTTATTTGACTCAATTTTCAGCTCATTTGATTCATTTTTTTTAAGTTCCTTTTTTATTTCTTCCATTATCCAGTTTTTAAACAAAGTGTTACTCAGTTGACATGTATATTATTTTTTTGCTTTGATCTTCCTGTTGATTTCTAATTTTATAGCATTGTGAACTAAGAAGATGCTTTGTAATACTTTAATATTTTTAAATTTGTTAAGGTGTCCTTTGTGGCCTAATATATGCTCTATTCTGCAGCATGTTCTATGTGCATTGGAAAATGATATATATTGTGCTGCTGTTGGATGGAGTGTTCTGTAGATGGCTGAGAGGTCAAGTTGGCTGATTGTGGTGTTTATCTCTTCTGTCTTTGTTGACTTTATTTCTGGTTGTTCTGTCCTTCATCAAAAGTGGTGTATTAAAGTTTCCTGCTATTATTGTGGAATCCTTTATTTCTCTTTCCTATTTTTTAAAAGTTTGATTTATATATTTTGGAGTTATTTCATTGGGTGTGTAGATATTTATTATGGTTATGTCCTCTTGTATGATTGACCTTTTAATTATATAATTCCTTGTTTGCTCCTATGGTAATTTTATCCTTAAAGTCTATGTTATCAGAAATTAATATTGCAACTCCTGCTCTTTTCTGATTACCACATACTTGATATATGTTTTTCCATCCTTTGATTTTCAGCCTACTTTTGTCTTTGTGTCTAAGATGTGTCACTTGTAGACAGTATACTTACAGGTCATGTTTTCTTACCCATTTTGCTACTCTTTGTCTCTTGACTTGTACACTTAATCCATTTACAGTCAATGTAATTATCTATAGGTATGAATTTATTACTGTAATTTTGCAGGTCTTATTCTTTTTGTATGTGGTGCTGCTTATTTCTTTTTCTATATATTTTTCTATGCTGAGTTCACTTTGTTGATGGATTTTCTTATCATTTCCTTTATTGCTGTTTTTTTAGTGTTTACTAGTGCCTAAGGCACTTGACTGCTAACCAGAAGGCTGGCAGTTCAAACCCACCAGCCACTCCTCAGAAGGATGATGGGGCAATCTACTTCTGTAGTGATACTGCCTCGGAAACCCAAGGAGGGGTTGCTATGAGTTGGGTCCGATGGCAAACAACACTACCACACACCAAATCTTTATAATTTTCTTCCTTTTTATTTTGATGAGAAGTTTTATTAATTTTCTTTAAGGTTATCTTTTATTATTTTCCCCCAATTTTAAAACAGTCTGTTCTATCTTTAAATTGTCTTGATATCCTCTCTATTTGGAAGTTCTGTAACAACACTGTTTATTCCCTCCTTTTGCTTTGCAGTTGTGCTTGTTTACAAATTGACATTTCTGGTTCCCTAATTTCAGTCCTGTAGGTTACTTTTACTTGGGATACTTCTATATCTAGATTGATTCTGGGTAATGTCATGTGTGTTAATCTCAGGATGTTATCTATTATTGTTGGTTCTCTGTCCAAAGAACTCACGTTAGTATGTCTTTCTTTTCTTTTCTGTTTTTTTAGAGACAAAATTTCAACTTTATGCAATATATTATAAATCTTTATCATAATGCTCACATTGTCTAAGATTTGGCTAGTGAGATCCCCATAAAGCTGACTCATAGGGTAGAGAAGGATTTTAAAACAGCAATTAAACTAAACTCAAGGATGTAAAGGAAATTTTGCTCATAATTTGTTCAAATCAAATGAACAGATGAGAAGTCTCAGCAGAGAAATGGTTTTGTTGTTTGCTACCATTGAGTTGGCCCTAACTCACAGGGACTCCATGCACAATGGAATGAAATGCTCCCAGTCCTGCACCATCTTTGTTGCTGGTTACATATTGGAGATTTGAGATCCATAGGCTGATTTCTGAAAGTTGATCACGTGGCCTTTCTTACTAGTCTGTCTTAATGTCATACTTCTGCTAAAACTTGCTCAACATCATAGCAATATGCAAGTCTCAACAGACAGGCAGATGGTGGCTGTGCTTGAGGTGCACTGGCCAGGAATCAAACCCTGATCTCCAGCATGGAAGGTAAGAATTCTACCAATGAACTACCAGTGCTACCATAGTGGAGAAATAAAAATGAAGGACAAAGTGGAAATTCTATAATCAGAAAATAATCTAAAATAAACAATTCAGTGGATGGACTTACCAGAAGATGCAGATGATGGGAGAGTCAGTTAACTTGAAGACGACTAATAGAAATGATCCAGTCTGAAGAACAGAGAGAAAGAGGATAGGAAAAGCAGAAAGAGAAGAAGAAACAGCCTGTAGGGCAATGTCAAAAGATCTGATATTTGTGTATTTGAAATCCCAGAAAGAGAGGAAAATTAATGAGGCAGACAAATACTTAAAGAGCTAACCCACTGCCATCTAGTAAGATCCGACTCATAGCAACCCCTCCTTGGGTTTCTGAGGTGGTATCACTACGAAAGTAGATTGCCCAACCTTCCTTCCAAGGAGTGGCTGGTGGGTTTGAAGCACCAGCCTTCTGGTCAGCAGTCAAGTGCCTTAGTCACTACGCCAGCAGAACTCCCACTTAGATAACTAATGCCCCAAAATTTGGTGAAAAACATATTTGAGGCCATGGCTAACACAGTAAGACAAGGAGGGAATAAAAAAAGACAAAGATTAGAAAGGAAATAAGAAAACTTATTATTCACCAATGATGGGATTGTAATTATATCCATTGAGAATGTGCTTGGGTTCAGGCAACAGAAAACATGACTTACAGTGGCTTAAAAGAGAGAGATTCATGGTTAAGCCTTAGACTACTAACTGAAGGGTGGCTGTTCAAACCCACCCAGTTGCACTTCAGATGATAGGCTTGGTGATCTGCTTTTGGAAGGTCATAGCCCTGAAAATCCTATAGAGCAGTTTTACTCTGTACATGGGTCACCATGAGTTGGAATTGACTTCACTGCAACTAACAAAACAACAAATGAGAAGTCCAAGTCTTGGCAGTCCCAAGCGAAATCAGTTGTTGAATCAGTTGTGACTCTTGCTGACCCTATGTGTGTCAGAGCAGAACTATGCTGCATAGGATTTTTTTTTTTTTT
>NW_006921960.1:3290204-3292167 GCF_000298275.1 Orycteropus afer afer
AAGGCTCAGGGGTCCAGGATTATCTTCTGTGTCTGTGTTAAATCATTTCCCTTTTCTTTGTTGAAGAGGGTCTGTGCAGTCTTTCTGCATAGTCCGCCATCTTCCCGGATCTCCTCCGCTTTAGTATTTCTTGTAAGGTTGATGTAGTTTTATTCACAAATTCCATTAATTTCTGTTTATCTGTAAATGTTCTAATTTTGCCATTGTATTTGAGGAACAATTTTTCTGGGCATATAATTTTAAGTTAGTAATTTTTTTTCTTTCAGAGTTTTATGTAGTCAGTCCACTGCCTTCTTGCCTGCATGGTTTCTCTTTAAGAAATCAGAGCTTAGTCTTATCGGTTGCTCTTTGTAGTTAGCTTGTCATTTTTCCTGAGCTCCTCTCAAGATTCTTCATTTGTCTTTGGTTTTGGAAAATTTGTCTTGTAAGTCTTGGTGATTTTCTTTTAGGGGGCTATCCTGTTTGAGATTCATTGAGCTTCCTAAATAAATGTCTTCTCATCTTTCATGATATTAAGGAAATTTTCTTCCAAAGAATCTTTGATAATTTTCTGATTTTTTTTTCATTTCTTCCCATTATAGAATTCTGATCATGTATAAGTTATTCCTGATAATGTTTAGGCTTTCTTCATATATATTTTTTTATCTGAAGGTTCCTCTAAAAGATTAGTATTGAGAGATTTGTCTTCAATTTTGCTAATTCTGTCTCCATTGACTCAGTTCTACTCCTTTGCCCTTTCAATGCATTATTTCTGAAATCTAAGTATTAATATTCTGGGTTTCTATTTGCTGTTTTTGTATGGTTTCTAATTTTCCATTTACTTTTTTAGTTTGTTCTTGTATTGTTTTCCTTGATGTTGTCTGTTTTCCTTGATCTTTCTCTCAATCTGTTGAAAGTACATAAATGTATTTTTTAAAATTCCTTACAGATAGTTCCAATGCTTTTGGAGGACCAGAACAGGTAGGTAAGGCCAGAAAGTGGGAGTGGAGCAGTTTGGAACAACAAAGGGAGATGAACTTATCTGTCAGTTTGCCATGCTGTAGTGGCTTGTGTGTTACTGTGAGACTGGAGGCTATGCCACCAGTGTTTCGAGTGCTAATAGGGTTACCCATGATGGACAGGTTTCAGCGGAGCTTCCAGATTAAGACAAATTCAGAAGAAGGCAGAGGCCATCCACTTCTCAAAGAATTGGCAAGTGAAAACCTTATGAATAGCAGTGAAACACTGTCTGATATATTACTGAAAAGCTTTATGAATATCCCTGAAACATTATCTAATATAGTTCCAGAAGATGAGCCCCTAGATACTTCACCAAGGAGGATATTCAGGGGGCCAACAAACATATAAAGAAATGCTCATGATCATTAGTTATTAGAGAGATGCAAATCAAAACAACAGTAAGATACCATCTTGCTCCAGCACTATTAGCAAAGTTCAACAAGACAGAAAATAACAAATTCTGGCAAGGATGTGGAGAGATTGGGACTCTCATACACTGCTGGTGGAACTGTAAAATGGTATAACCACTGTGGAAAGCAGTATGGTGATTCCTTAAAAAGTTGGAATTAGAAATACCATTTGACCCAGCCAATCCATTACTAGGTATACATTCTAAAGAAGTGAGAGCCATGACAAGAACAGACATATGCACACCCATGTTCATCACAGCACTATTTACAATAGCAAAAAGATGGAAACAACCTGGGTGTCCACCAACTGAGGAATGGATAGCCAAACTTTGGTACATACACACAATGGACTATTATGCAACCCTAAAGAAGCACTTGACTGCTAACCAGAAGGCTGGTGGTTCAAACCCACCAGCCACTCCTCGGAAGGAAGGTTGGGCAATCCTACTTCCGTAGTGATATTGCCTTGGAAACCCAAGGAGGGGTCGCTATGAGTCGGAGCTGACTCAATGGCACATAACAACAACAACAACAACAACAAAGAATAATGTAGA
>NW_006921960.1:3293207-3303904 GCF_000298275.1 Orycteropus afer afer
ATACACTCCTTGGAGAGAACAATCATGGGAGAAAGAAGGGCTGTTTATGTACAGGGAGACAGCTCAGGGGGCAGGAGTGCAGGGAGGAATGAACACAGGGAAGAGGTAACTATGGGGAGGAAGAGGGAGGGGATCTGTTACATTGTGGTAAATTGTGGTTAATGTCATGAGACAAAGTGGGTGTGAACTGCTGTATGGAAAATGAATTTGCTCTGTAAATTTTCACCCAAATCACAATTAAAAAAAAAAGAGAGAAAGAAAAAGAAAAAACAAAAAGAAGATGAACCCCTCATGTCAGAAAGCACTCAAAATATTACTAGGAAAGAGCTGCCTCCTCAGAACAGAGCTGACTTTAATGATGTGGATAGAGTAAAGTTTTCAGGATCTTCTTTTGCTGATGTGGCTCAACTCAAGATGAGAAGAAACAGCTGCAAACATCCATTAATAATCAGAACCTGGATTGTATGAAGTATGAATCTAGGAAAATTGAAAACTGTCAAAAATGAAATGGAACACATAAAGATTGATATCCTAGGCATAAGTGAACTGAAATGGACCAGTCTTAGACATTTTGAATCAGACAACCATATGATCTGCTATGACTGGAAGGACAAATTAAAGAGGAATAGTGTGGCATCATCGTTACAATGAATGTTTCAAGATCAATCTTGAAGTACAATGCTTCAGTGACAGGATAATATCCATATGCCTATGGGGAAGATAAGTTAATATTACTATTTTTCAAATTTATGCACCAATGACCAAAGCCAAAGATGAGGAAATTGAAGATTTTTACCAACTTCTGCAGTCTGAAATGCAATCAAGATGTGTTAATTGTCACTGGTGATTGGAGTGCAAAAGTTGGAAACAAAAAAGAATCACCAGTACTTGGAAAATATGGTCTTGGAGATAGAAATTACACTGGAGAATGCAAGATAGAATTTTGCAAGACCAACGACTTATTCATTCATTGCAAATACCTTTTTTCAACAACACAAAATGACAGCTATACACAAGAACTTTGCCAGATGTAGTACACAGGAATTAGATTGACTTTATCTATGGCAAGAGGCAATAGAGAAGCTCAATGTCTTCAGCCAAAACAAGGCCAGGAGCTGATTGTGGAACAGATCGTCAACTGCTCATATACAAGTTCAAGCTGAAGCTGATGACAATTTAAACACGTCCACAAGAGCCAAAATATGGCCTTTATTATATCTCTACTGAATTTAGAGACCATCTAAAGAATAGATTTGATGCATTGAACATCAATGATTGAAAACCAGAAGAATGTGGAATGACATCAAGAACATCATCCATGAAGAAAGCTAAAGGTCATTAAAAAGACAGGAAAGGAAGAAAAGACCAAAATGGATGTCAGAAGAGACTAAAAAACTTGCCCTTGAATGGAGATTAGCTAAAGTAAAAGGAAGAATCGACAGGACAAAAGAGCTGAACAGAAGATTTGAAAGAGCAGCTTGAGAAGACGAAGTCAATTATTATAATGAAATGTGCAAATAGTTGGAGTTAGAAAACCAAAAGGGAAGGATATGCTCAGCATTTCCCAAGCTGAAAGAACTAAGGAAAAAATAGCAATATTGAAAAATTCCATGGGTAATACGTCGAATGATGCAGGAAACATCAAGAGAACATGGATGGAATACAACAGTTACTATACAAAAAAGAATTGGTAGATGATCATCCATTTCAGAAGGTGGCATATGATCAAGAACCAATGATATTGAAGGAAGACATCAAAACTGCACTAAAGGAATTGGTGAAAAACAAGGCTCTAGGAATACTCATTGAGATGTTTCAATGAATGGATGCCACACTGGAGGCACTCACTCGGCTATGCCAAGAGATTTTCAAGACAGCTACCTGGGCAACTGATTGGAATAGATCCATATTTGTACCCATTCCAAAGAAAGGTGATCCCACAGAATGTGGAAATTATTGAACAATGTCATTGATATCACACACAAGTAAAATCTTACTGAAGATAATTCAAAAATGGTTGCAGGAGTATATTGACAGAGAACCTACAGAAATGCAAGGTGGATTCAGAAGGGGATGTGGAATGAGGGATATCATAGCTGTTGTCAGATGGATCTTGGCTGAAAGCAAAGAATACCAGAAAGATGTTTACTTGTGGTTTATTGACTATGCAAAGGCATTCAATTGTGTAGATCATAACAAATTGTGGATAACATGGAGAAGAATGGGAATTCCAGAACACTTGATTTACTTATGAGGAACCTGTACATAGACTAGGAGGCTGTCGTTCATACAGAACAAAAGGATGCTGCATGGTTTAAAATCAAGAAGGGAGTGTGTCAGCATTGTATCCTTTCTCCATATTTATTCAATTTGTGTGCTGAGAGAATAATCTGAGAAGCTGGCCTATATACACAAGAACATGGCACCAGGATTGGAGGAAGGCTTATTAATAACCTGATATACGCAGATGACATAACTTTGCTTGCTGAAAGTGAGGAAGACTTGAAGCACTTACTGATGAAGATTAAAAACTAGTCTACAGTATGGATTACACCTCAATTAAAAAAAAAATTTCTCACAACTGGACCAATAAGCAGCATTACAATAAATGGAGAAAAGATTGAAGTTGCCAAAGACTTCATATTACTTGGTTCTACAATCAACACCAATGGAAGTAGCAGTCAAGATATCAGACAACGTATTGCATTGGGCAAATCTGCTGCAAATGACCTCTTTCAAGTGCTGAAGAGCACAGATATCTCCTTGCAGACTAAGGTGTGCCTGACACAAGCCATGGTGTTTTCAATCACCTCATATGTACATGAGAGCTGGACAATGAATAAGGAAGACTGAAGAAGAGTTGATATTTTTGAGTTGTGATGTTGGTAAAGAATGCTGAAATTACCGTGGACTGCTAAAAGAACTAAAAAAATCTGTCTTCAAAGAAGTGCAGCTGGAATACTCCTTAGAAGCAAGGATGGACAGACTTCTTCCCACCTACTTTGGTCATATTGTCAGAAGGGTCCATTCTCTGGAGAGAGATGTCATGCTTGGTAAAGTGGAGGGTCAACAAAAGAGGGGAAGGCTCTCAACAAGATGGATTGACATGGTGGCTGCAGCGATGGGCTCAGATATAGTAGAGATCATGAGGCTGGCACAGGACCGGGCAGTGTTTAGTTATGTTGTACCTAAGGTTGCTATGAGTTGGAGATGATTAGATGGCACATAACAACAACAACAACAGTTCCAATGCCATTTCTTCCTCAAGAAGGTTTTCTGTTTCTATATTTTTGACATTTGTTAGAGCTACCTGTTTGATTTTTTTAACGTGAACTGAGGTTTTCTGTTGTCTCTAAGATACTGTGATGTTGTTGTAGTTATATTTAATTGATGGTTGTATGTTAGTGTGTTTCACTCATTTTTTTTCTTTTGGTTTATTTTGTTTTGATATATCCAGAGTGGGCACGCTACTCTGTTTTCTATCTTGGTAGCACTTAGGCATTCACAACCCGTCTCCTGGTAGGTGTGATAGAGGATGAGAGTATATGTGCAGCTCTCTGTTCGCTGTTCATATAGAGCAGTTGAGGGCATGCTGGACTAATGTTGGTCATTGTCTATTGCCCATTAGGTAATTTAGGAGTGGGCGGTGGCATTTACCCAGTGGGTGAGGCTGCAGTAAGTGCACATGTGGCTGGGTAGTGTGGATACCATTGCTGTCACCAGGAAGGTGTGAGGAATAAGGGGAAGATTTCAACTTTCTGGTCATTAGCCACCAGTATGGGTGCTGATACAATCTTGGGTGAATGAAACCAATAATCAGGTTCCTGCCCTAATCAGAGTGCAACTTACAAAAATTCAAAATGGTCGCAGTGTGTCAGTCCAGTTGAAAATTCACCATGCCATATGTCTCCTTGTTCACTGCTTTCAGTTAGTTTCTTCTTCTAGTTGGTATTTGAGCTATGTCATTATCCTTTCCTTTGAATCTGAAGGTTCCAGTATTATCATTAATATCTGTTTCATTTGGTTTCTTGTATCTTTGTTGGACAGGATCTCAGTAGCTTGTCTGCCTAGTATACCATCTTGTCAGAAGTCGATCACTCTAGTTTTAGTATATATACAAATTGTTTCCACTTTTTGCTTATGATTAATGCTGCAACAAACTCCTTTATTTTCCCTCCATAAAGTTTGTGTTGAATTTTAACTACAAGATAAATTGTTAAGAGTGGGAATACTTTTTTGATTCTTAATAAGCATTGTTAAATCATCTTCCTTTCTAGATAGTTAATGCATCAAAAGCAAGGAAATTGTTTAATGTATGGCTGTATTACCAAAACCTAGCAAAGGTCTTAAGAAGTCTTGGTAATACACTCTGTTGCCAACCAAAGGTTGGTGGTTCAAATCCACCAGCTGCTCCACAGGATAAAGGACTTGACTATTTGCTCCCTTAAAGATTACAGCCTAGCAAACTTTATGAGACAATTCTGCTTTGTTCTATAGGGTTGTTATGATTTGGAATCAACTTGGAAGCACACAACAACAGCAAAGGACTTGCAACATAATAAATGTATAAAATATCATAGAATCAAATGAAATTGTAGAACTATCATCAGCAAAACAAGCATTTTTAAAATTCTTTTCTTTTTCGTAGGAGCTGGAGTGCATTGGTATTTAAATATGCACACTCTTAGTTATTCTTACATCTGACAACTTGAGTTTGGGTTTGTTGGCATGTGACTGAACTTATGGGTGTGACCTCTGGTTTTGGAAAAGGAGTTGTAATAAGGTAAGGAATGGTGCTCAGAGACAAGTGATTTCTGAAGGAACCCTCTGTTGAATGATACCAAGACTCAGAAATTTATGGTCAGCACTCTGTAGCCTTGAAAACAGGAAGTGCTCCCTGCTTTGGTTATTTTTTTTTCTTATCTAAAGCATATTGTTACAGAGATTTAGTAAATGAGCACAGAAGGCCAAGTTGAGGCAAGTAGCCAAAAATTAATTTTCCTGCCACCTTTTATCTCTTTCACATTTCTAGTAGAAGAGGAATGTGGGGGACTTACGAAGAAAATAAATGAAAGGCCAGAAAAGATAATTCCTGGTATAAGAAGATATCATAGTCTCACATGAGACCATTTATCTTATGTCTGTTAGAAAGCAGGTAGGAATGTTAGACAGGGAAAAAGTAGAGTAATTTATATGGATGACAGTAACATTAAAATTGGGATTGTATAAAACATTTGGAAATCTAATATAACAGTTTGTGACTTTGTTTTTGCATTTAAAAAGTTAGATTAACACAGAAAGTAAACCAAGTATTAGGTAATTTAATGATCTGGAAAATGAAATATTTTTTTAAGCAACAAATATTTTGCACCTCCATCTTGCCTTCTTGAAAGAGACTGTTTTATTGAATTAAGATAATAAGCCTTCTGCAAAGGCGAAGTTGGCCAACACCCTGAGGCTCTGCTTAGTAAGGAAAGGTGGGGGGAAGCAGAGGAAATGACTGTTAGCTGGGAGGGAAAGGGAGGAGAAAGGAAGGGATCTCTGGTGATAGTGAGGCTGAAAGTGTAATTTAGATAAACAACCCAACAAACCCATTGCCCACATCTTTCTCTGTTCAATAGTTGATCTTTTGATTAGAAGCCAAGTGTTTTAACTACTGTGCCAGCAGGGCTCCATTAGATAAACAATAAGTGATTAATTGAGATTTATTAAGTCATGCACTGCGTGGAAGGAGCATTGGTGGCACGGTGGTTAAGTGCTCGGCTGTTAATCTACAGGTTGGTGGTTTGAACCCACCAGCTGCTCTGCACAAGAAAGATGTGGCAATCTGCTTCCATAAAGATTTACTATCTTTGTAACCCAATGGGATAGCTCTGTTCTGTCCTATAGGATGGCAATGAGTCATAATCAATGACAACAGATTGGTTTGGTTGATAACAGATGTTGTGTGGTGTGAAGTATAAGTCTTCTCCCTTTTGTCCCTTACAAAATCATTAAACTCCCACAAAGTTCACAAAAGCTGTTAATATCAGTGGATTTGTTATGGTGATTATGAAAAAGTAGATTTTTTTTTGCTATATACATATTGGTTCATTGTCTTGGTTCTCTAGTGTAGCTATAACAGAAATAACAGTGTATGGCTTTAACAAACAGGAATTTATTGTCTGACAGTTTAGGAGGCTAGAAGTCCAAATTCAGAGTGACAGCTCTAGGGGCCCGGTGAAGGCTCCTTGACCTTGTGCTACAGCTCTGCCTCTAGGCTCACTGGAGCTGGAGGCTTCTCTTAACTCATGCAGTTGCTGAAGCTGATGAACCCAAGTTTAGCAAGTAGAATGGCACAATCCCAAGATCAACAGGCACATGGCAGGCCACTCATTCAAGTCCAAGAACAATCCCACAATTGTCAGGCAACACAGCAGCCCACTGAAAGAAAACTCAGCCAAATGCAGAATCCAAGCATCCCCAAAAGCTAGTGACCTTTCTCAAAACTTCTCCTTATATATTAGAAGTAAGCCACACCCCAAAGGCAGTTACTTAGCTGCTCCCAGAAGATTCCACCATGGAGGTGATTATAATCTCATCATGGGGAATAACTATATCCATCTACCCAGCCACTCAAAACCATGGCCCAGCCAAGTTGATACACAACCTTAACTACTACAGTCATGATTGGTGCAGGTCAAAAACACAAGCTATGTGTGGGCTACTCTAACCCTTATGGGTGCTGAATAATTGAGTCCTAGCTAGTGCAAATGGTTAACATGCTGCTGAACAAAATGTTGGAAATTTGAGTACACCTGGAGGTGCCTTGAAAGAAAGCACTGGCAATCTACTTCTGAAAAATCAGCCTTTGAAAACGCAACAGAATACAGTTCTACCCTGACACACATGGGGTCACTGTGAGTCAGAATTGATTTTACAGCAACTGGCAACAAACAACCTGTAAGGGTGAGATTGCATCTCATATGTAAAATATTAGGAATAGGCAGTGTCTTCATCAGAGCTGCTTCCACAGCCTTGTTGCCACAAGGAGGGATATGTGCTGAAAATATAAATAACTTTAATAAATTAAGGAATAATTGTTATTATTAGTTGCTGTCAAGTCAACTCTGACTCATGGAGACCCCATATGTGCAGAGTGGAACCATGTTCCACAAGGTTTTTAAGTCTGACCTTTTGGAAGCAGATCACCAGACCTATCTTCTAATGTGACTCTGGGTAGGTTTGAACTGCAACCTTTTGGCTTGCATTATAGTGCTCAGCCTTTTGCAACACCCAGGGATCAGAAATAATTAGCTCACTGCCATCAACTCAATTCTATAGCTACCCTATAGAAGTGAGTAGAACTGTGCCATAGGGTTTCCAAAGCTATAAATCTTTAAGGAAGAAGACTGCCACATCTTCCTCCCAAGGAGGAGCTAGTTAGTTCAAACTGCTGACCTCTCAGTTAGCAGCCGAGCACTTTAACCACTGTGCTATGAGGGCAGAAATATTAGAAACCAAACTAATCAAACCCACTGCCTTTGAGTCGGATCCAACTCATAGCAACCCTTCCTTAGGTTTCTGAGGTGGTATCACTATGGAAGTAGATTGCCCAATCTTCCTTTCGAGGAGTGGCTGGTGAGTTTGAGGTACTTAAAGTATTTGAAGGAATGTATCTGATAAGGAGAGCGTCCAGAAGGACATAATGGGGCAGATTGCCAACACGTCACCTTGGGCCTCTATCATGGGCTGAGCCTTACCTGGGCTGATTTTTAATCTGTTCCATGAGACAATTCTTGAGTCTTGAGGTTGAGGTATCCACAATCACTAAGAACTGCAGAATTAACTGTTTGTTATTTTGTTTTTTCATTCGACAAAGCAATAGTTAGTCATGATATAAGGAGAATAATTCAAACAGCAATGGAAAATTTGAGATTTAAGAAAATCTGTTTAAGAGAGAAAAGATGAGCATGTCTGTATGTTGTAAATGGATCATGGCCAGGTCTGTTCTTCCTTGCAGGTGAGTCTTACAAGTGAAGCACTATTATAAACCGGAATAAAGTCTAATGGCAAGAATGACTCACTAGAAGGGATAATGGGAAATTGGTCAACAAACTGCAACAGTTTTTGGGTAATAGGTCACTTTATATCTTCTGGCTTGAGCCACTCTTCCTCTCCCTTTGCTCTTAGAATTTCATCTGAACATCTCTTTTCTGTTTAATTACATCAAGGAAAGTTGGGTTCAACCTTAATATTTTAAAGCCTCTTACAGGAAGCAAACCTATGAATCAAAGACTTTGTGGTGACCTAATCACTAGTCCAGGCTTCCTGCCATTGGAAACACACCAAACCATTCATTCCTTCAGGTTTCTTTTCAGAAGTTGCTAGTGCTAATTATTTGCAGCTGCTGATCAGCTTTCTGTGACAACCTGATGGGCCAGGCCAACCAACCAGCATATATGGGGTTATTGGCTGAATAGTTTAAACCAAGGGCAGGGGAAGTAGAGTAGTTAAGTGAGAGGAATCTCAAAAGAAATCTCAGAAAAACCTCTATTTGTTTGCTGTTAAACCTCTATAGCAAAACATATTTTGCCTAAAAACAGACAATTGCAGAACGTTTAGCTTTACAGAGGAAATAACAGCAGAGAACTGTAAAATATAATAAAAAGTAATTATCAATGAGGAAAGATCAAGGAGGAAATGAATCACCCCTCTGAGACTTAGATCTGAGATGGTTAATGTCACCAGAATGATAGGTTGGGGTGGTGGGGACATCTCAACTCCTTTGATAGATCAGGAATGGTCAAAAACAATCAAACCCTTGCTGTAAACTTGATTCATAGCAACCCTATAGGGCTAGAACTGAGCCATAGACTTTCCAAGGCTGTGATCTTTACAGAAGCAGACTGCCTGTAGAGGAGCTGGTAGGTTCAAAATGCTTATCTCTGGGTTCGCAGCTGATCTCTTAACCACTGAGCCATCAGGTCTCTTTAGGCACAACAGTAGTGACTGGAAAATTTAGATAAGGTGGTAAGCTCAGGATAAGAATGCAACAAAACTGATCCAGGGCCTGACTAGGTGGAGTGTCATCTGCAGGACATTTGACCAAACCCCTTGGAAGGGCCATCCTTCAAGCTAGAGATCTGAACATGGATAGGATTTATAATCTTTCTGCTAAGATAAAGACAAAAGTGCTATGTTTGGTGAGCTAGGAAGTCAGAAAAAGTGTGTTTTTGTTTTACATTATAGTTTTAGAGATGAGTTTTGGTGGCGTAGTGCCTAAGGCATCCAACTGCTAACCAGAAGTTTGGTGGTTCAAACCCACCAGCCACTCCTCAGAAGCAAGACTGGGCAATCTACTTATGTAAAGATTTACCACCTTGGAAACCCAATGGGGGTCGCTATGAGTCAGAATCCACTTGACACCAGTGGGCTTGGGTTGGTTTGGTATAGTTCATTCCAAGACACACTAGGCAATTTTATTAGAGACATTCAGTAGGAGTTAAAAACAAAAAAACAAACCTACTACTATCCAGTTGATTCTCACTCGTAATGACTTTATAGGACAGAATTGAACAGACTTACAGGGTTTCCAAGGCTGTAAATCTTTACGGAAGAAGAGTACCTCATCTTTCTCCTGTGAGTGGCTGGTGGATTCAATGGCTGATCTTTGGGTTAGCAGCTGAATGCTTTAACCACTGTACCACCAGAGTGCCTTCAGCAGGTGTTAGAATTAAATTATTTTTCTTCATTAGTTCTTTTGTCATTCATAGGTCATTAGCAAATAATATCCTGAAGTTTACATTTTCTTTTTTCAAAAGTTGAGTTTCATTAAAATAGTGATCTGGCTTAAGTGGAGAGACAGCATGCTAACACAAACACAATTTCTTATATTTACAGAGCTGGAGAGGGACTGTCCTCTACCTCACATCAATTGTGTCCTCAGATACTCTCATTGTTCTATTTGTGCTTACTTGTGGATCTAACACTCTCTCCCCTTGAGAGATTCCCTTTCTCCTTCCTTCAGAATCCTGCTGACGTTCTGGCTACTTCTTCCCATCCAAAATTCGTCTTTTAAAATCCAGTTGCTGTTGAGTCATTTCTAAGTCATGGTGACCTCATGTGTGTCAGAGAACTGTGTTCCATAGGGTTTGTAATGTGCTTCATAAGGTTTTCAAGTGGATCACCTTCCTTTGTTTTAAGGTGCATCTAGGTGAACTCAGACCTCCAACCTCTTGGTTAGCAGCTGAGTTCTTTAACCGTTTACACTAGCCAGTGACTCTGGTCCTTTAAAGGAATCACTGAAATCAACAATGGAGCTAATAAACATTCAATTGTTACCTCTCTCAGTTTAATTTGAATTTTAATAATCATGAAGTCTCATTAAAAATATCTCTCTGAAGCAATTATTCAGACAAAATTCTTGTTAGGAGTCAACATTTTATTTCAAGTTTACTGCAAGAGAAAAATCAAATTGAATGATTTAATGCTTAAGTTAGTGTACTTGATATGAAAGAAGACTGGATCAAAAATTTTAAGAAGTGTGTAATCTAAAATCATTGAAGCCTTTAAACCATAAGATTGCAGGTCATTTGGCTCCTCCTAGAGCTGATAGCCTGGGAGCTCTGGTAGCATAGTGGCTAAGACACTTGCCTGCTAACCAGACAGCTGGCGGTTCAAACCCACCAGCCACTCCTCGGAAGGAAGGTTGGGCA
>NW_006921960.1:3304004-3312344 GCF_000298275.1 Orycteropus afer afer
ATGACTCCACGGCACATAAGAACAACAACAACAGAGCTGATAGCCACAGCAGTGAAGCTCGCAGACAGGACTCTTAAATTCATTGAAATCTATCAAGCATTTTATTAAGAGTTTGATTTTCTTCTCAGAAGAAGTAGCTAATTGTATCTGATGATGAACTTCTTGTTGAGCTCAGGACTGGGACTATTTTCTTTCTTATATGTAATCTAAATATTTTTTTGGTACTTTCTTTTGATTTGCTTTTAAACATAAACAAAGCTTCAGCAAAGAAAGAGAAAACTGGTGGCGTAGTGCCTAAGGCACTTGACTGCTAACCAGAAGGTTGGTGAGTCAAACCTACCAGACACTCCTCGGAAGGAAGGTTGAGATACCGCCTCGGAAACCCAAGGAGGGGTCGCTATGAGTCGGAGACGACTCTACAGCACATAACAACAACAGCAAATTATTTTAAAACATGCGTGTAAACTGTAATGACCTCAGTCTTTTCTGTGGCTATTTTGTCTGCATGAATTTAATAAGCCAGGCTTCACACTTTGATTTTAAACTCTGGGAGGTGATCAGGTCGAGCTTCTGACTATTATACAGAGAATTAGGAACAGAGTTGAGCAAGCTACTCACTACAAGGAATTTTAAGTTAACAATCTTAAAACAGGTCACAGAAATGTCAAGTTTGGAGACAAATTCTAATATGATAGACTACTTTATGAATTGCTGTTGTTTAATGATAATTAATAAAATGCTTAATAGGTTTCAGTGAGTTTAAGAGTCCTGTCTGTGAACTCCACTCATGGTGGTTGTTAGGTTTCTTCAAGTAGATTTCAACTCATGGTGACCCATGTGACAGAGTAGAATTGCCCCATGGGGTTTTCTAGGCTGTAATCTCTGCAAGGGCAGATCTTGAGGTCTTTCTTCCATGGAGCCCCTAAGTGGGTTT
Organism: Orycteropus afer afer; assembly: GCF_000298275.1. NCBI lineage: Eukaryota > Metazoa > Chordata > Mammalia > Tubulidentata > Orycteropodidae > Orycteropus > Orycteropus afer. The sequence continues at coordinate 3,304,939 of NW_006921960.1, forward strand.
GAACTTCCAACATTTCTGTTAACAGCTGAGCACTTAACACTTCCATGACCGGGACACCTTACTTTATAAATAGGAATAAAGTTATGTGAAAATCCAAAACCAATCTTGTTGCTGTCAAGTCAATTCTGACTCCTCATAGACACCCTATAAGACAGAGTAGAACTGCCCTATAGGGTTTCCAAGGCTATAAATCTTTACAGAAGCAGACTATCTCATCTTTCTCTGGTGCAGAAACAGGTGGGTTCAAATTTCTCAGTGCTTAATCACTATACCACCAGGGCTTCTTATAAAACTATAGGAAATGTTCTGCAATCTACTAACTCAAATCTAGGCTCTGCCAATCACTAATTTTGTCACCTTGATAAAATTATTTAACCTCTCTATATCTGTAATACCTGTTTCAGAGGGTTCTCATAAAGATCCATGGGGGTCAAGGCATGCAGAGTACTTAGAACAACGCTAGGAATGAGCACTCAATAAAAGTTACCTTTCATTATCATTGTATTATTACATGCATTTAAGAGCTACTGGATGAAATACCAAATTCCATATTATAAAGCCTTTTCAGAGATTTAACAGATTATCATATGGAAGAGAGCACCACATTTTTCAGTAGAAATGGGTTTAAAGCAGAGAAAGAAAAATATAGGAAGCAGAAGATTCTATTTTTCAGCACTGTTGCATTGTACAACTTTTTCAGAGCCATTTTCAGATTCTTCCCATTCCTCATTATCCAACCCTCAACCCCCTTCATTAACCTGACTCAAACCTTGATATGAAGCTCTATTATTCACTTTTTTTTCCCCTCAAAGAATGAAAAAAACCCTATGGCACTTTGGTAAGTTTGTTAACTTTTGTGACAATTCTGTAGAAGAGGAATTTCTTTGTGTTCAATAACCCCTTCTGTCAACTCATTAGTTCCTTCCTCCATTATTAGTAGCCTTCCAAAATATGCCTATCATTATGATAATAAAAATTTGTAATAATTAGGATCCATATATGGTAAAGAATACTACCTAACCCTTCGTATTGGCTGCTAGAAAGTTTAAGGCCTAATTTATAGCATAACTATAATAAGAGTCTCTGGAGTCACATAATTGTTAGGTTCTTGGAAAGTGGCATGTAATTAAAATGCTTCCATATAACAAATTCACTGTTAAGAAGTAAAGAAAGACATAGGAGATACATACAGATAGGCTTATAAATGGTACTCATTTTCTTGCCTGACATATTATATTAGCATGAACACTAAATAGTTTGTGAAAAAGCAAACATACTAAAATGTTTATTATATGAACATAAGTCATGACAATGTTCAGTTAATATCCAGATGACAATCAACAACTTGAAATATGGAAGGGAAGACTAGCATAACTGCCACAAAGACATTACTGGAATAAATCAGATATATAGGACTCTGGCAGCATAGTGCATAAGGCACCTGACTGCTAACCAGAAGGCTGGAGGTTCAAACCCACCAGTCATTCCTCGGAAGGAAGGTTGAGCAATCTACTTCCGTAATGATACCACCTTGGAAACCCAAGGAGGGGTCGCTATGAGTCGGGTCTGATTCGACAGCACAAAACAACAACAAATAGGGCCAGTTTATTTGACTCTCCACATGGAACCTGGGAAAGAGGAAAACTTAATTTTTCTTCTTTTTAGACATATTGCTGGATTGTTTACCAGCATTCTTTGCAATTAGTGGGGCCCTTGTGACTGGCCAAAAGTCATGTATACCCTTTTCATGCATAGATCCAGTCAAGGCCCAAGATGATGATATGGTCACTACATGAAAGAAGTCTAGCTCTCTGAATGATTATGTGGTGATGACTACGATACCCTTCTTTCTCCTCTGCATTGGACTGTGCTCTGAACAAGAAATAACCTCTAACTGAGCTATGGATTAAAAGGTGGGGTTTTGTTGTTGCTGCTTTTCAACAGCAGTTAGCATTGCCTGAGTAATACAGAAACCTTACAAAAGTAGTGAAATATAAATCGATTTTTCTGCCAGTGAAACAGAAAGTACCCTAGAGATAAAATTGAAAAATGCTCCCAGTTCTGGTAAGTAATTTTATGAAGCATCTGTGACAACTGGTAAAAAGAGAGTAAATGGAAAATCTTCCATAAAACTGTGAGTAGTATTATGTCTTTTCCACTTTGCCACCCAAAATTGATCTTGAACTTTACCATTGTGGTAACATGCAAAATATTATGTTGAGAAATTTAAATTTCACAATTCCATAATCATTACATTTTTAAAAGTATTATTTTTTTTGAGGATCTGGAAGATAATACATTTGTCATAAATCCAGAGAGCCTGGCATGGCTTGTAGTCCCTAGAGTAGAGTCTGTGGAATTATAGGCAGAGGCAGTTTCTAATACAGAAGAAAGGACCCTGGGCAACAAACTTGGAATACTGATAGTTTAAGCAGAAGTATCTTTCCCAAAATCTTATCTGGGCCCCATTTTTTTTTTTTTTTAATTGTGATTTGCGTGAAAGTTTACAGAGCAAATTCACTTTCCATACAGCAGCTCACATACACTTTGTCTCATGACATTGACTATAATTTACCCCAATGCAACAGCTCCCCTCCCACTTCCTCCCAATAGTTACCTCTTCCTTGTGTCCATCCCTCCATGCACTTCTGTCCCCTAAGCTGTCTCCCTATGCATAAGCAGTCTTTCTTTCTCCCATGATTGTTCTCTCCCAAGGAGTGTATCTACCTTGGGTAAATGTTCAACTCATATGCTTGTCTTTTGTTTGGCTGGAAGCCACAGGTGTGGGCTCAATTCCAGGCCTGAGGGGCAGCTAGGGGCCATAGTCTCAATGGTTCCACCAAGCTCTATCAGACCAGCAAACCTGGTCTCCTTTTTTTTTTCCAAATGATTTTGAGTTTTGTTCCACATTGCTCTTCCTCTCTATCTGGGATCTCCTACATAGATCCCCCTCCGAGTGGTTGACAGTGGTAGCCGGGCACCACCTAGTTCTTCTGGTCTCATAGTCATATAGGCTGCAGATCGTATGGTGTACCAGTTGCCTGGAGTAATTGTTTCCACAAATCTTTGGTTTTCTTCATTGTTCTTTCTCTGGACGAGGAGAAACCCATCGTTGCATCTAGATGGCTGCTTGCAAGCTTTTAAGTCACCACTTGCCAAAGTAGGAGGAGGAACCACATTTTGTGTACCATGTTATGCCAATTGAGCTTGATGTCCCCTTTGACTATGGTCCCATGGGCTCCATTATTTAATATATAACCTAATCATCGAATTTTCATAGATTTCAAATTCATAGAGTTCAGAGATAATCCATTTTTCTGAACTCTGTGAAAGTATCTAGGCAAATAGACTACATCTGTAGAAAGAGATGATGAAGAAGCTCAATATCACTCAGAGTAAGGCTAGGGACCAATGTGGATCAGATCATCAATTGCTCATATTTAAGTTTAAATTGAAGTTGAAGACAAGTCCACAAAAGCCAAAATATGACCTGGAGTATATTCCACCTGAATTAAGAGACTGTCTAAAGAATAGATTTGATACATTAAACACCAGTGACTGAACTGAAGACCAGACGAGTTGTGGGATGACATTAAGAATATCATACATGAAGAAACAAAAGCTCATTACACTAAGACTAGAAAGGAAGAAAAGACAAAAATGAATGTCAGAAAAGCCTGTGAAACTTACTCTTGAATAGAGAGGAGATAAAATGAATGGAAGAGATGATGACATAAAAGAGATGAACAGAATATTTGAAAGGGTGTCTAGAGAAGACAAAGTAAAGTATTATGGAATGTGCAAATACCTGGAATTAGAAAATCAAATGGGAAGAACATACTTGGAATTCCTCAAGCTTAAAGAACTGAAGAAAAAAATTGAGCACTGATTTGCAATATTGAAGGATTCTATAGGCAAAATATTGAACAATGCAGGAAGCATCAAAAGAATATGGAAGGAACACACAGAGTCCGTGTACCAAGAAGAATTAGTTGACATTCAATCATTTCAGGAAGTATCATGTGATCAAGAACTGATGGTATAGAAGGAAGAAGTCCAGGCTGCACTGAAGCAACTGGTGAAAAACAGGGCTCCAGGAATTGACAGAATATCCAACAAATAGAGGCAGTACTGGAAGTGCACACTCATTTATGCCCAGAAATTTGGAAGACAGCTACCTGGCCAACTGACTAGAGGAGATCCATATTTGTGCCCATTTCAAAGAAAGGTGAGCCAGCAGAATGTGGAAATTATTTGACAATATCATTAATATTACACTGAAGTATAATTTTGCTGAAGATAATTAAAAATTGTTCATCAACAGGGAACAGCAAAAGAGGGTGTAGCGTGAGTGATATCATTGTTGATATCAGATGGATCTTGGCTGAAAGCAAAGAATACCAGAGAAAGATATATACCAGTGTTTTATTAATTATGCAAATGCATTCAACTGTATGAATCATAACAAACAATGGATAACATTTCAAGGAGTGAAAATTCTGGAGCACTTACTTAATTGTGTTCATGAGGAAATTGTACATAGACAAGAGGCAGCCGTTTGAACAGAACTAGAAGATACTGAATGTTTAAAATCAGGAAAGGTGTAAGTGTGGTGGTTATGTTTGTCAACTTGGCTGGGCCTGGTTGAGTGGCTGGGCAACTGGTGGTAGTTATTCCCCATGATGAGACTGGCAATCAACTCAATGGTGAGGTCTACCACAAGCAGCTGAGTAGCTTCTTTGGGCATGTGGTCTGCTTCCCATACATAAGAACAGCTTTGGGAATGGTCTCTAGCTTGTGGCACCTTGAACCCTGTGTGTAGCCGTGTCATTGTTCACCAGCCTGCCATGCTTTGCCAACATGGGGACTTACAATTGACTTGAATTGATAGCCTGCCATGTGGTTTGGTAACATCGGGATTGTGTCTTTTTATTTGTCAACCTTGGGCTTGTTAGCCTCAGCAGCTAACAGCTGTCTGAGTGAAGAAAAGCCTCTAGCTTCAGTGGGCCGGGAGCAAGAGGCAGAGCTGAAGCCCAAGGTTGAGGGACTTTCACTCAGCCCCTAGAGGTTGGCACTCGAACTTGGAGTTAAAGCCTCCAAACTGTAAAAGAATAAACTCCTGTTTGTTAAGACCATCTCATTTGTGGTATATTCTTGTCAGAACAGCACTAGGTAACCAGAACAGAATATGGTACTGAGAGAGTGGGGTGCCACTCTGACAGATGCCTAAAATGTGGAAACAGGAGTGGAGTGCGTCCTTGACCCAAGACCCCGGCAGAGAGACCCCGGCATATGGCATGACAGATGGCTGGAGCATAGCCAGAGACTGGCATGAGACAGCAACAGCCTTACTGGCCCATGGAGCAAGAAAACTAAATGTCCTTTGGGGCCAGAAGATTTCTGGCAGAGTGGGTTGCCCTTGGGCATTAATCAACAGAAGCAGAGAGACCATGGAAATGGAAGCAGAGCTGCCTCAGCCTTAAGAGCAGGACCATGGTCTTTGGGGTGGAATGACCACAGCCCCCTAGGTTTCAAAGAGCCAGGCCTTCACCAACTTGGTTCTGGAGTGTGGGGCAGCTTGTTCATGCAAGCCAGTGGGATGGAGCCACAGCCACTGCCCAACAATGAGGGGGCAGGGCTTTCATGCCCAAGAGGGAGAGGAATAGGGCCTGCCAGGCCAAGGGGGTGAGGTCACCACTCAGGAACTAGGAGACTGGAGCCACCCAGTGGAGGAGACCTGTACAGATAGCACACATCGAAGATCTGTACAGGTGCCAAGGGGCGGAATTATGGTGGTTATGTTTTTGTGTCAACTTGGCAGGGCCTGCTTGAGTGGCTGGGGAGTTGGTGGTAGTTATTCCCTACAATGAGACTGGCAATCAACTCCATGGTGGGATCTACCACAAGCAGCTGAGTAGCTGCCTTTGGGATGTGGTCTGCTTCCTGTATATATGGAGAAGCCTTGGGAATGGTCTCTAGCCTATGGCACGCTTGAACACTGCATGTAGCCATGTCATTGTTCAGCAGCCTGCTATGCTCTGCCAACCTTGGAATTTACAATGGACTTAAGTTAATGGCCTGTCATGTGGTTTGATAACATCGGGACTGTACCTTTTTACTTGTTAACCTTGGGGCTTCTTAGCCTCAGCAGCCAGCAGCTGTCTGAGTGAAGAAGTGCCTCTAGCTCCAGTGGGCCAGGAGCTGGAGGCAGAGCTCAAGCCCAAGGCTGAGGGGTTTTCACCCAGCCCCTACAGCTTGGCACTTTGAACTTGGACTTAAAACTTCCAAACTAAGAGAATAAACTCCTGTTTGTTAAGGCCATCTCATTTGTTGTATATTCCTGTTAGAGTGGCACTAGGTAACCAGAACACTAATCATACTTATTCAATTTGTATGATGAGCAAATATCCAAGAAGCTTGACCATATGAAGAATGTGGCATCAGGATTGGAAGACTCATTAACAACCTGCAATATGCAGAGAACACAACCTTACTTGGCTGAAAGTGAGAACACTTGAAGCACTTACTGATGAAGATCAACAACTACAGCCTTCAGTATGAATTATGCCTTCACATAAAGAAAACAAAAATCCTCACAAATGGACCAATAAGCAAGTTCACAATAAATGGAGAAAAGATTGAAATTGCGAAGGATTTCGTTTTACTTGGATCCACAATCAAAGGCCATGGAAGCAGCAGTCAAGAAATCAGATGATTTTGGGGTATTTCACTGTACATAAATTATATTTCAATAAAATGTTTTTTTTTTTTTAAAGAAAGAAATCAGATGATGTATTACACTGAGCAAATCTGCTGCAAAAGATCTCTTTAAAGTGTTAAAGAGTAAAGATGTCATTTTGAAGACTAAGGTGCATCTAACACAAGCCATGGTATTTTCAGTAGCGTAATATATGTGTGAGGAGCTCTGGTAGCATAGTGCCTAAGGCACTTGACTGCTAACCAGAAGGCTGGCGTTTCAAACCCACCAGCCACTCCTCGGAAGGAAGATGGGGCAATCTACTTCCATAGTGATACTGCCTTGGAAACCCAAGGAGGGGTTGCTGTGAGTCAGGTCTGACTCAACGGCACATAACAACAACAACAACAACAATATGTGTATGAAACTTGGACAATGAATAAAGAAACTGAATGAGAATTGATGCATTTGAATTGTGATGTGGGCAAAGGCTGAAAATACCATGGACTGCCAGAAGAACAAACAAATCTGTCTTGGAAGAAGTAGAGCTAGAATGCTCATTTGTTGTTGTTGTTAGGTGTCGTCGAGTCATTTCCAACTCATAGTGACCCCATGCACAGCAGAGCGAAACACTACCCGATCCTGTGCCAGCTGCATAATCCCTGCTATATTTGAGCCAATCATCGCAGCCACTGTGTCAATCCATCTC